>NC_057817.1:8787878-9090909 GCF_910594005.1 Cervus elaphus | reverse complement strand
AAATGAAAAACTTTCACTTTCAGTGAAGAAAAAGATGAATCCAAAGAAAGAAAACATTATAATTTTTTCATAAATCAAAAAGTCATATATTTCAAGCATAGTGAATGACCATAAAAGGCTAGCATTTTTCCTTATAAGTATATAGGATATATAGAAAAATGGTTTATCATTAGGAATTCAATTATTTATAAGTAAATGAATGCTTCCAAATTTCATATGTCTAAAAACAACATTCATTAGTACATTCTAATTCTTTTAAAACATTTTCTTGACAATTAACTGTGCATAATTCATTTTGTTTAGTGAAGCTTCTAATCATGAAATGCAAAATTAAGCTTCATGTTAGGTGCTATATGAAAGACAATATATTCTAAATGAATAAAATTTTCACTTAAATACATGTAACCCTGAGTTTTCCATTAATATACTTCTCTTTACATAAAGAGCTTGCCTAATAGCTCAGTTGGCTTCCCTGATAGCTGAGTTGGTAAAGAATCCTCCTGCAATGCAGGAGACCCCAGTTTGAACCTGGGTCAGGAAAATTCCCTGGAGAAGGTATAGGCTACCCACTACAGTATTCTGGCCTGGAGAATTCCATGGACTCTATTGTCCTCACAAAGAGTTGGACATGACTGAGAGACTTTCACTTTCACTTTTTTACATTAAGACACAAAACAATAACAATAATTGATGAGTAAAATTTTAAAACATAAAAAGTATCACCAAATCCTTTAAATAAACACCAAAATATCTGGTTATCATTTGAAAGGCATTCAGTTCTAGGTACTTGTAAATAATTTCCCTCTGAAAGAAGGCATGTTTATTATAAGACTCTTACAAAGAAAGTGCTAGTTGGTTTTAAATTGTTTTTATAAGCAATATTCAATTGTTGTATTGATTAAGTTACAGTACAATTTGTTATGCATTTATAGCCAGGATTTGTGACTATAAGAACTCTGCAAATCAAGTCTATATAATATTTATTGCCAAGGTCTGCAGACTGAATTTAGGGAAGAATAAAAGAAAAAGAATTGTACGGCAACTAAAAAAAAAAAAATTCCTGTGGTAAAATAATTGTAATAGTACGTTTAATATTGAACAAGTGAGAATTATTTTGCCAAACCTGAAATGTTTTTGTAGATCAACTGGCAATTATTTAAAGAGAGGAAACATTCTTGTACATTTTGATTTAGTCATTATCTCTTCAATACATCTCAGCTTTTATTACTTTGAAAAATCTAGAAAAATAGGCCATTTGCATTACATAATTACATCAGTGGACTTGCAAGTTTCAGCATTGCTTTCTTTGAAATCAGAGGGCATGTCAAAACCAATTGGTTGTGGTGACTAATCATCATGGTCCCTGTGCCTGGGCTGGCCGCCCTCAGCTGAAGACCTCTGCCACCTGTCATTATTATGGGTTGTCTGCAGGCTGGCTGACCCCAGCTTCCTCCAGCTCCTCCACAGCCCTTTAACACTCAGTGATTAATGAACTGTAAAATAACAACCAGCCTTTGAGCAAGTCAAGATTCCCTCCCATGAATACTCAAAGAAAATGCAAAGTTTCTTCCCTGATGTTGTGGAGATTTTATGGGCAGACTTTCCTTTTTCGTTTCTTTTTTTACCCTCTAGCTCTAGTGAATATTTTGTTGCCGATCGATATAAGAATGAAAAAGTCAAACCACACATTCAAAGACCATTTCTTGTTTTCTATAGTAACCCGAAGGTGCTGCTTATAAGTTTTCATCATTTTATTCCAAACGGTACCAACTACTATGATTCATGATTTGCTCTTTCAGAACTTCCATCTTGGGGCTGTACTTTGGCACAAGGGACTTTGGGAAAGAGAGATAATTCAGTGAAGCAAACACAATTTGAGAGCTGAGAGCAGGCCGAAATCCCCAAGCTTACATAACCGAGCGAGGCATGTTAAATGCACATAGCAATATTTTTTTCTAATAATAAAATTGTTTCCTCATAGAACATGCCAATACAGTACAGTGAAGTCATAAGCTAAAGGGGAAAACCACAAGTTCAGGAAAAGCTAAAACAGAAACCTAAGGAAAGAAAGATGAGAACTGGTTTAATGCTAGCACATTGATTTCTAGACATCTCATCCAAATTGCATTTCCCAGTAAACCTTTCTTGCTTAAAAATTCAATTCCAATTGATTTAAAAGATTATCATGGATCTAGAGTACAAAAAACAAAAAGCTGAGTTTAGATTTCAGTAAACTTGGATTTAGCAAATATACTGTAATTAAGTTCTTCTGTAAATGAAATAAAATTCTTCTCTTTTGCAACCATGCTTCTCATCCTTCTTTTTATTACAGAAAAATAGCAAATATGAAATAACACACAATGTCCAATTAAACCCTTTTAATTCTATCACTGATTTATAAAATTGCAATGGTCAAGAACACATTTCTCATTTTTCCTTCTGTATTATATTTCATGGTTTTTGAAACATTTAAAATTCTATGTTCTATTCTTGTTGCTTATATTTCAAGAATAAATATTTTGGTAATCTCTGAACTAAAAATCAAATCCAAAACTCCTCAAGCATCTTATGAAAATTTCTTTCTCTTCCTTCCAACACACTAACTAACATACATACTGCAGTTGACCCTTGAACAACACAGGTTTGAAATGCATGGATCCACTTACCTGTGGATTTCTTTGTTGATAATAAACACTACAGAATTTCACGAGGGCTTCTCTGGTGGTTCACATGGTCAATAATTGGCCTGCAATACAGGAGACCCAGGTTTGATCCCTGGGTCAGGAAGATCCCCTGCAGAAAAGAATGGCAACTCACTCCAGTATTCTTGCCTAGAGAGTTCTATGGACAGAGGAGCCTGGTTGTCTACAGTCCATGGGGTCACAGAGAGTCAAGCATGACTGAGCAACTAACACTCACCTCACTTCGCAGTACTTCATGACCTGGGGTTGCTTGAAACCTCCATGGATATGGAACTTGGAATAGGGAGAAACCACATATTTATGTATTGTTGTTGTCTAGCTGCTAAGCTGTGTCCAACTCTTTTGTGACCCCATGAGCTGCAGTGCACCAGCCCCCTCTGTCTATGGAATTTCCCAGTCAAGTATAATGAAGTGGTTGCCATTTCCTTCTCTTGAAATCTTCCTGACCCAGGGATCCAACCTGCGTCTCCTGCATTGGCAGGTGGGTTCGTGACCACTGAGCCATCAGGGAAGCCCTGTATTTATGTATGGCTGACTATAAATTATTCAATGATTTTCTACTATGTGAAGGGTCAAGGAACTAGCTCTGCATTTTTCAAGGGTCAAATGTAATAGATTATGTTATTGTAAAGATAGTAATTTTTCTGAGATGTGAGTTTATATCACGACATATCAGGCTAGCTCAACATTTTAAGAGAGTATAAACATTATTTGTGAGAATTTAGAACAAGCATTATTAGTTACCCAATAGATTTTAGTTAATTATCTTCAGATATAGTGACCAAAAAAAAAAAAAAAATCAAACTACTTCAGGCATCAGAAAATATCTTTAAATTGCTACTATTTATGTTACCTAAAATATAAGTTTTGTTAAAACAGAAAAAATATTCCCATTTTGTATTCTGATGAAAGTATAGCTTCAAACAGCTTCTATAGATTTAGAATCACAATTTTTGTCTCTAACTCCTCAGTACAGTGAAAGCAGCAACATGAAAAACTGATAGTGATTGTGAATTGACCCATTCAGGATCAGTACAGCTGTTTGAATGCTTTAAAATGAATATTTATTGTAAAATTAGCTAAAAATGCTAGGTTATTCAGGTTTTTCAAATCAATATTTTCCTCAAATGAATCTGGTCCTATTGTTGTAGAAGTTGGGGTGATCAAAGATATGTAATATAGGCTTAAAAGCTCTACTTAAAATTACCAAGTGTTCACAATTGTTTCAAGAAATGAAACACTGGAACAAAATTTTTGAAAGTTCATACAAGCTTTTTGTATGTTTGTTGTTGTTTTTTCATTATTTTTATTCATTCTCTGATAGCTCTCTCAGAGGACAATGCTCCACAGCCAGGGCACAAGATAGCAGGAGTGCCCTGTGGAATCAAGGGAATGTGGTCCCTACAATAACCATTCTCCTTATTGCATATGTGGCATCAGGTTAAGAAAGCAACTCATGCGTTGGCCAGGTACCCCTTGATAGACATTGACCCACCCATATACATCAGTTCAGTTCAGTTCAGTCGTGTCCGACTCTTCGCGACCCCATGGACTGCAGCACGCCAGGCCTCCCTGTCCATCACCAACTCCCAGAGCTTGCTCAAACTCATGTCCATTGAGTCGGTGATACCATCCAACCATCTCATCCTCTGTCATCCCCTTCTCCTCCCGCCTTCAATCTTTCCCAGCATCAGGGTCTTTTCAAATGAGTCAGTTCTTCACATCAGGTTGCCAAAGTTTTGGAGTTTCAGCATCAGTCCTTCCAATGAATATTCAGGACTGATTGTATACTATAAGGATTCTTATTTTCATAAAGATATATTAAAGATTGATTAGCTGGTTCCGAAATTGGCCAAGGTTTAGGATTTACGCCCCTCAGTTCTTCAAAGCGATGGCCTATTTATATATTCATTGATTCATTCACTCATCCAAAAGCTATTGATACATGTTGATTGATAGGCATTCTTCTGTTTGCTGAGAATGAAATAGTATAGAGTCAGAAATATTGCCCAACCCCAGAGAACTTCCATCTAGTGGAAGAAAAAAGAAAATATGTAAGTTGACCAAAAAAAAAAAAAAAGAGAGAGAGAGAGAATTTCATAAGTGCTCTGAATGAAATAAAAGATGCCACTGCAATACGATGCCTTAAGTAGGAGAGAAACTAATTTTCTGAGTAGTTTAGCGTAACTACTCTAGAGTGATGGGCTCCTCTGTCCATGGGGTTTTCAGGCAAGAATACTAGAGTAGGTAGCCAGTCCCTTTTCCAGGGGACCTTCCCAAGCCAGGGATCAAACCCGGGTCTCCTGCATTGCAGGCAGATTCTTTACCATCTGAGACACTAGGGAAGCCCAGGGTGGTATACTAGGAAGGATTTTCTAAGAAAGTGTCATTTGAGTTGTGACATGAATGGTGAGTAGGAAGCTAGTCATGCAAAAGTTGAAGTAGTCCATGCAGAAAGGGCCAGGGAGGAAGAAATTTTCCTTTTCCCTTCTATTAATAGGTTCCCTTGGCTGGCCTAAGAATTAAACAAAAAAATGATCTTAGGAGTAGTGGTTTGGGACTTCAGAGGGGAGGAAGGCAATTGACATGGAGATGGAAAAGCAAATGTTTGGCAACCGAATGTTTGCTGGGCCAAGCAGAGACACTGGGACATAAAGAGGGGTTTTAAGTAATAGACCTTGCTGGGTTCCTCCTGTTTATACACCTAGTTCATACTGTAATTATCTGTGGTAATGGCTCCCTTCCTGGAACAGGTCGTCTATCTACATTTCTTTAGGCAGCTAGGGGAAGGTTAACATTTCTTCCTGAGTCTTTTGGGCCTTAAAAATAGTGTAAATTAATTCTCATGCCAAAGAGGCACATTTTGGGGTGACAAATTTTGCTTCCCTAAAAGGCAAGGGGTTGAGATTGAAACAGAATTGAATAGTTCAAAAACTAAAGAATGTTTAATATGGTATCATCTTTTCTTTCTTACTTACCACAATTTAAATATTTGCAAAGGGAATGGAACTTGGAATGTTCAGAGATTTTGAGGGGACAAAATCCTCACTTTCTTCTTTGAGGAGAGTGGACTATTTTGAAATTTGAAACTGGTTTATCAAAAATGTTTGGGATTCATCCAATCATTTATTTATCAACCATTATTTTGGAAGTGAGCTTTGGGCTTGGTCTTGAGCTAAGTGATCTGAGCCCAAGTTTACAGGCCACAGAATTACTTTTTAAGTGGTGTTACATGTATAAGCACATATGAAACTCAGAATAAGCCTATGAAGTAGAATTAATTCCACTCAAATTTTGTCACAAAATGTTGGGAGTAGTTCTTAAATACTTGAATCAAGAATACTAAATCCAGAAATATTAAGCTCCTAAAAACCCATTTCTTTGAGTATACTCTTATTCTCTCTGTGTTCTCTGTTTGAATATCTGACTAATTTATTTTTCCTTCAGAATGCCTTGCATACACCTTTATTTTTCCTAGTCCAACTATTATTCTGATTTTTAATCACCTTATTTATGTTCACTCTAATTTTTTTAATGCCTTTTTATCCTTCTCTTTCTGACAAAATCCTACTTATCTTCCAAAGCCCAGCTTCAAGCTCTCCTTACCTTGATGTTCCTGCAATACCTGGGCCAGAAGGAAGAAGAGTTTATGTCTCTTTGACACCTAGCACTTTAGGTATCAGTTTCCCATCTACATGAGATGGTTCGAGGGCCAAGGAAGCTGGATCTTCTAGCTGTGATATCTCTCATCTCTTGGCAAAGCGCCTGCCCAGAATGAATACTGGTGGAGAGGGCAGACATGGGGGTGCTGGATTCAGTTCTCTGTCTCACTTTTTCTGCAGAGGGAGAATGCACAGCCTGGAGAGGAAAGAGGGGAGGATCCTGGGAGCCCCTCCCCTCCTCAAGGAGAGGTGACTTATCTAAGTGGTTAAGCAGAGAAGAACCCAAGCCTGTACATCCCTGCTCCTATATTTCTTGCCAATCATTTTGCTTCAGGATGCAGGCTTTCTTTTCTTTGGGAAAGCAGGTGCTGCATCTGTCAAGGGGAGATGACTGCATTTCTGAGTGTATGAATTTTATTCTGAAGGAAGAATATTAGGAAGCCTGATTAGAGTTACAAATCTGAAATACATTTTCCAATTCAGTTTGTTAATAATAAAGTTGTAGTAGTATTTTGATCTCTGACTCGTCTTCTATCTTAAAAAGATAAAACAACTTAATAGGGTCTTGATGAAAGAAGGAAGGAATATACATCAAGTAGAAATTGATAACCTATCCACTTATTTCAGTTTTCCTTTGGGGTTTACTAAGTCAGTACTCTTGCCAGATCCACAAAATAAGACAAGAGTCTAAATTAGTATTTTCTGGATAAGAACTGCATCACCTGACAGCCTAGATAGCACCACAGTGTGGCACAGTTATGTTTTTATTATTTTTTTTTTCCCAAATAAAAGACCCCCTCAACTTTAAAGAATAGTGGCCTGTGTGCTAAATATCTTCTCAAACAACATTAATGAAAAGTTATATCCAATATACAAAAAGAGGCCAAGTTTTGTGTATTACTATTTAGCCAACTGTCCCCATTTATTTCAATACAACTTTGGGTGTTAAAGACTGACATTTTTAGAAGGTAGGAACTTTAAATTCTGAAGAAAGTGAAATAACAGTAAGTATTCCATGACTAAATAATTGTCAATAGGAAATTAATATCTAATATCCTTCCACATAAACCAGAAATGATGCATAACAAATACTTCCCCAGACTCTCATTAGGTTTATGGAAAAGCCCCTTCTGTACCATACTTTAACTCATTATGGAAGGCTCATTGGATTTGGAGGAAAAAGAGAAACGTTTAATGTCATCAAAATTAATTATTGAGGAAAACTCACATAATAATTCTCAACATCAATGCAGCTGTTAAAAGTAGCTCTGCTAAGAAAATTCCCTGCATCTCATCTATGTCTAAACAGTACGTTTCTAAAATAAACCATGAGTCACCCAAAAAAACTAGAAATGTGAATTCAGCAGCAAAGAAAAATCCAAGTGAAAATCACATTGTCTTTTTTTTTTAAGAAGTGACTTTCAAAACTTTTCTTCTAATTCCCCTAAAGATTTAATGTTTTCCAATAATGTTTCTTTTCTAGGGCAACCATGTTTCCCTCTGTGATAAGAACCAGACAATTTCTTGGGAAGCAATATCATTGTTAGAATACAGCAATTACCTAATAATTTCATTCTCACTGAAATAAATAAAAAATTCACTACATACAACACAATATCCTCTTATTTCTTGCAGAACTTTATTTTAGATTTTAATTCATGTATTCTACCCTTTAGAACTTTTCAATTTTACCTCTCCATGAATTTGACATTTCTATTTGGATCCACTGGAAGAGAAATAAAGCTTAAGCTATTACAGCTGGGAGAAATTTATAGTATTAACCACCAGTACGCAGGCTCATCTATTAACAATTTCCCACAATGTCTAAGATGGAAACCCCACATCACAGAGGCTGTTCTATTGGAGCCAGGTCTCCTTTAGCTGAGATCTCACCATCTAAACACATTTTTCATAAGTTATACAAAAAAATGAAAAAGAAAAAAATGCAGCACTTGTTAGGTGAAAGAAGCACCAAGCTTTTCTAAATCTAAAACAACATAATCAAAGACGAGGAAATTTGTTGGTAAGTTGGTAGCCACTTGCCACTGCATGAATACCACACCATACTGAAATATTACCTCTCAACCAAGAATCAGTGATTCTCCCATACATTTCTACACCATCACATGTTCCTAGTGCAAATCATTACCCACATCTGGTTGCACCCAGACCCCGGTGACGTCTTGGCTTTAGAGGAAAAGGATATTTTGGCAACTTTGACTAAGACAGTGTTGCTCTAAAATTAGTCACATTTAAATGAATTTCCTAAGGAGGAAAATTCAGAACTAAGACTCTCTCCCCAACTCATGCACTCTACTTTACTCCACAGGATCTAGGTTTAAGTTTTCCCGTGATCCTCATCATTCAGGAGCTCAGCAGAACTCAAGGATGCATTCTGACCTGTCTCAGCCACTCTGACCCTGCACACTCAGTCATTAATGGCAGTCTTCAGGCTATTATGTTTTGGTGGTGTTTTTTGTAATCTGTCCAAAGTCTACTTAACACTATCATCACTCTTTTTTTTTTTCTATTCTAAACAGTGATCTATATTTCCACAAGTTGCCTTATCTATAGAAATCATTGATAAGCAATGTGTAATAGGAATAGGAAAGAGTTTTCTTTGAGCCAAATGGGATGCTATCCCAGAAGACAACCTCTTAGGTAACTCTGAAGAAGTACTCAGGGAAGGTATGGTTTTCAGTACAGTTTTATATCTTGTTAGAAAAAATAACGTCAAACAAGTCAGGGACACATCATTCCAAGGTTTTTAAAAAACAGATCATCATGTCCACAACAAGTCGGAGTGGCCTTGATGCCTGGGAAGGGAGTCTTCTTATTTAAAGAGTGCTAGCATCCACATCCCAGGAAGGGAGGCATTCACTCTTCATTTTTAACACGAATATTTTTACTTCTGGTCAATGTTCTCCTTAATCCTTAAAACACATGCATGGTATATATCTGACAAGCTGAAAATAGGCTGTGTCAGTTTCAAGTTTGAGTTCGATCATGTCTAAGCCAGAATGTTGTTGGTGTTCAGTTGCTCAGTCCTGTCCGACTCTTTGCAGCCCCATGGACTGCAGCACGCCAGGCTTCCCTGTCCTTCACCATCTCCCGGAGCCTGCTCAAACTCACGTCCATTGAGTCAGTGATGCTATGATATTTTCTGGCAATTACTCATGTCAAGAATATAAGATAAGAGTACTTAGAGAAAAAAGTATAAGGCTAAAACAGAGTAAATAAATGTGTTTCATTTGGGGGTGGCTACTTTTTCATTCTCTTGGTGTTTCCTTTCATATGGAAGAGACTCCAGTAAGTAACATCCCTTGTCCTCTCTGTCTCCTTAACTCGTTTTTCCCAAGGTACAAAAGATGACTTAAAACGGTTGGTGATGTTGCAATGAAAAAGTGGGGACTCCCCTTTTCTTCCTCTTTGGAGCCAGTGTGTTTTCAGGAGAAGACATTCTGCTTTGCTTTTATGTGCTCTGACCCTAAGCATGGAAGCCTGGCCCCAGAGCCAGCTTGCCTGGGGGTGGGTTTAGATAATTCTGTGGCTCTCTACTAGACATCCCACCTTCCTGCAGACATAAGCCACCATTTGCAATATCAGTATTACCAATAATGTTGCTTTATTCTTTTGCCTTATATGTCAGTTCAAATCTCCAGGTAGGAAATTGATAGTACCGCTTCTTAGGCTTCCCAAATCCCCCATGTTTGAAGAAAATATATTTTACTTAATTTGTTTATCACTAAATAGAGTAAATAATGTAAAGATCATTACTATATGTCTATATGTTTGGAACAATCAAGGGACCTGAAAGAAAACCATTCTTTCCTCATGCTTTCTTCTGACCAGCCAGACTGTCATATAAGTATTTTAGCATAAAAAAGCAATTATCTGAATAACCTATTCAAAGATACAATAAGACATTAGTATTCACAAAATTTCATTTTATTAATTCCAGATCAATAATTTAATGTGAGATAATAGCAGTGAAATGATAATTAATAGCTAAAATTCTTGGGCATTAATAATGATGATAATTCTACTGAAAACATATTGTCGAATTAATCTTCAAAACAGCCTGAAGTGAGGCACTATTATTATCTCTACTTAAAAGTTAAAATTCAAGCTTAGAAAAGCTGCTTGAGGACATAGAACTCTTTCCCAATTGAAAACAAAGTCTAACTAAAAGTTCTAAAATCATATTTAAATATCTCAAAATCATATTTTTCAGCATGTTCTTGTTAAACTAGCGAATTTATTTGGAAAATGAATTCAGCGTAATTCAACCTGTAATTGTTGCTTGAATCTCAACAATATGCAGATACATATTTGCATACATACATATTAATCAAGGATACAGCAATAAAAGAGTTCACAGATTTTTATTAGGAGCCTATTGTCTTTAAACAAAAGATTTGCCTGAAAAATGATATGTAAGACTAGGATTCTTAAAGGTTTGAAAGAACAGAGATAACCAAGAGATTGTTTTAGTGAGTAGATTTCTGTCCTAAGGAACTCCATAGGGAAGTAAGAACTAACGTGGGCCACACAGTCAAATTTCATAGAGAAGTGAGATGCTGATTTTACAAACAGCTCCAGAGTCACCTCAGTTACCTCAAATATCTTCTGCCCTGACGTGATGATAACTCCATTTGTTTTTCTCTCTCTCCACATGCTCCCTTTTTTCCCATTAGGCTCCTGACTGCCTCATAACTTCTGCTTTCCCTAGACATCAGTTGCCTCATGGCTTTTGTTACATGGCTTTTGTAAGCCCATCTTACAACATCATCGGCTTTCTGACTTGTTCAGAGTCAACCTGTCACAGGTTGATGGATTATTGTCTTCATGCTTTTGACTTCATCCTACTCTAATGGTATGCATATCAAGCAAATTTTGTTTGTTTCTGAAGCAGACTTTCTTCGGCGGCTCATCCTGAAACCTTTCCTTTGATGTCTGATCATGCTTGATCCTAATTATTTCAAAGAAACACAATGCTTTTGATGATACCCTTACTGACTTTAGAGGCACACAGATTTGCTATAAGACAGTATGGAGTCGCTTAATTTAGTTATCTTTTTTTTACTTCAGTGTCAGCCCATCAGTTTTTTATTTGGCTGTGTTTTTAATCATCACTGAGGAGGTTGCCAGTCAACTAGTGTAACATGCATTAGGATTAATATCAGCACAACGATACAGGTATGTATCTCTTTCATTCATTGCTGTATCATAAAATTGGGAGGTACAATTTAAGCCACCTTAACCAAAACTGTAGTTTCTTTTCTCTGTAGACATATTTCCCTCCATCACTTCCAGTGATACATTCTACCTTCCAGTTGTTATGGAAGGGGACTTTTCTCCCTCTTGAGTTCTTGTGGCTGGACTAACAATAAAATTGACACCAGCCAAATAAATAAGAGAAAAAGACAAATTTTAATTAATGTGCATGGAGGTCCCACAGTAACAGATCCTAAAAAGTTGCCAAAGTAGGCAGTCTTTATGCTTTTAGAAAGAAACAATACATTTGTGAGGAATTGCTAGAACAGAGAAATTTAGGTTTTGGATGCCCAATCAGGGAAGAATCTAAACAGTGTACGTTTCAGGTAGTAAGTTAAAGAAGCAACAAGGTTTGTTTACATAGACCTCTTGGCCCCAAATTCCCTGTCTTTGGCAATAAGGTTTCCTTCTACCTCCAGATTCAGGGAGTCCACCCTTCACATGAGATATCTATTGCCTATCCTCACGGAGACAGAAAGGAGAGTGTGTTTCTCATGAGATAGTCATTCTTCAGTCACTTTAATTCAAAATAATCAATATGCCACTGAGGCATATTTATGGTGGCTTACCCTTATCTCCAACACTGTCCACAGAGATGGATCTTAACCAGCATGCCCTTTACCCATGAGTGCCCTGAGTGACCCAGGAATAGGTTTATGACCCAAACCAAAGGAATCGGAGTCCTTTCCCAGATTTTATGGAACTAGCAATTCTTCTTTAGAAAAATTCTCTAATGATGTAACTCCAAAGCTGTTCAGCAATTACTATTTTCACCACAAGGGAAAAGTTTGTTTACCAAAGAAGAAAATAGGACCAAAGGGAGATAAACATGCAGAGGCAGAGTGGCAGAGTTCTGGTCATGGCCAAGCCCCAGCTTTATTCCTTGGGCCCCTGGAACTGTCCAAGTCCCGAAACTGTAACCACAGAACCAGCCCAATCTGGCCCTATCCTGTTTCTAACAAGAATACTGGAGTGGGTTGTCGCACCCTTCTCCAGGGGATCTTTCCAACCCAGGGATCAAACCCGCGTCTCTTATGTCCAATCTGCATTAGCAGCTGGATTCTTTACCACAAGCACCATCTGAGAAGCCCTTCTTTTTCAGAGACAATAGAGCACAATTGCGTCATACAGCTGAAGCATGGGCAGAGGAGAACATTTTGACCTCACATAACACCCAGAACCAAGGTTTCTCCCTTCATGGAGTCAAAAGACCAGGGTACCACTGGAACTGAATGTTCTGAAGCGAAGGGTCTAATGTCCACAAAGATGCAGTCCAGAAGGCTCTTAACCATACCTTACCATAAAGGGCCACATTCCAGGGCCCTCCAACCAAAACCTGCCCACCAGCACTTCAGCATAGTATTCCTCTTTCCCTGACTCATGAAAGTTTGACCGACGCCAGGTAGGGGAAACAGATTTGGGCCATGCCTCCTGGACTCCAGTATTCTGGCCTAGAGAATTCCACGGACTGTATAAGCCATGGGGTCGCAAAGAATCAGGCATGACTGAGCGACTTACACTTTCACCTTCACACTTTGCTGTCTCCTTGACAGTTGACCTTGCATTAAAGCCCTTTCTTTTTTTCAAAAGCCAGTGCCTCGGTATTGGCTTCTAGGTATTATATTTCTCCGTATTTTGCTCTGTAGCAAAACTGTTCCTTCATTGTGTGAGCTACCCTAGCCCACGTCCAATAAATCTTGATTGCTTAAACTAGTTCAAGTTAGGTTACTATCACTTAAACAACAGAAAGTCATGATATAGCATTAAACTATCACATATTAGTGCTCCTTATTAAGGAAGATGCTGATTGTATCTTTCAAACCCTATCAAGTGTGTGTGTGTGTGTGTGTGTGTTAGTCACTCAGTCGTGCCTGACTCTCTGTGACCCCATGGACTGCAGCCTGCCAGGCTCCTCTGTCCATGGAATTCTCCAGACAAGAATACTGGAGTGGGTTGCCATTTCCTTCTCCACTATCAAGTATAAAGCATCAGTTAACAGACTTCTCATCCAAAGCTACTTGAAAGTGCCTCTAGTTCCCCACATGTAACAAAAATATATTCTTTATTCTGCAACTACTTTCCCAATGTGACTTTCTGTGTGTATCAGCCTTACTGTTTTTCTCAAAGAAGCAAAAAATATCTTACCAAAGTCTCTTCTTTCATATTTGTCTCACTTCATTCTCATCCATTTTCTAGGATCTCTCGTATTTCTCACTTCCTATTTTCTCTAGAATTGTAGTCCAGATTGTTACGCAAATCCATGTATCTGATGTCTATTTCCCATGTTCTTCTTCGTGTCATTTCCACAGTAATCTTTCTAAAGATTGAAAATCTTTTGACATCTTTTTTAAAATGTCATTTTGAGCACCACTGCTTGACAGATTCAGATGAAATTTAAAAATCTATAGGGCAAACTAAACGTTTCAACTTGAAATTCAAGGCTATTTTTGTACCCTATTCCAACCATTTTTACCCAAACTTTTATTGCTTTCTTTCAGAAATCCCACAATTTCCCATGTAATATTCCCTAGTCACATATTATGTGTCTACCTCAGTACCATTCATTTTGTCTAGAATGCCTTCCTTATTTCCATCTTATTCTCTAAGCGTTGTCAAGCTCAAACAGTTTTCTCTTTGGAAAATGTGTTTGCCTTGAGGCTAGATAAACTAATCAAGAGAAATTGAAACTTAATGTGTGAGGGAGGTGAAAAACATGGAGATAAGTATGTAAATCAATTTACTATGGAAAACAGGAGCTGTAACATTGAAAGAAGGAAAACACCATGGGTGGTACCAGTGAGTCATATGAGAAAACAGCTGAACCTGGTACCAATCAGTGTAACTCCAAATGCACTGAGGACCTCAAATGCAAGTATGTATTGCTGAGCAGGGTCCAAGTACTGTGAATTTTAAACTTTAGGAGAAAAAGCAAAATCAGTTCGTAGACTTGGTAGACTTTTGTACAAGGGGAATACAGTGTTAGAAAGGCAAATAGAACTACTAAGAAATGGAAAAGGAGTGGCATAATTTTATGTCTCATCTAGAAAACCAAGATTCTAAGAGGTAAAGCTTCTTAAGATCTAAAAGGTAATTTAAAAAAAAAAAAACAATAATAATCCATGAGATTTTGCTACGGGGTTACAGAATGGATCATCATCAGGAGGTTCAGCTGAGGGGTAAAATTAGGATTAGGGCCACCAAACGGGAAAAAAGAAGCTTCCTCAGAAGCAAGATTTAGTAGTATATTGAGAGAATCCTTTGACTCAAAACAGAGTGACAAGTTCTGTCTTAGCTTTGCTGAAAATTAAAACTCCCAGAGAGAAGAGGCGTCAACTAAGGGAAGTCATTTAGAACCTAATTTTGACCAATGAGGAGGACTGGACGGTAAAATTAATCGGATGCAAAAGTCACATGTATAGAACAGTGCATGCCAAGATTAAAGCCTACACAATGTTTCAAATTCACAAGATAGATTTACATAAACATGATCAAGCATCAAATAATAAAATGAGTCTGAAATAAATGCCAAAGGATAAGTAACATGTAGAGCACATTCTTAATGATAGAGCAGGCACTTACAGACAATTTTAAAAATAAAGAAACATCTGAAAAGTTTAGAAAGCATTTCTAAATAACTAGTAAACCAAAAAATAATAGAAGTTAGAATAAGTTTCAAATATTCAAATATGAAAATGCCACGTTAAAACTCTGGGAAATAAGCTAAATATCTACAAGTTTTACCTCACTCCACAACTTTTCTTGATATGAATATTCAACATGATGGACCACAAATTTTTGCTCAAATTCATTATCTGAGTCAAAACTCTCTATTAAAAATCTACATTTATACACCAGGAAAAAAATGTTGAATTGGTACACTACCCATGGTCATAGAAAGCAATGTGGTTTAACTCTATACTGGATTTCTCCTAAGGATAGTATTTTAATCTCCTATTATTTTAAAAGATTCTGCCTAACCATTACATGTTCCCACATATTCCCTGGGCACTATAGTTTTCTTATGCTAAGCAATTGGGTTTGGTTAAAGTTAACCTATTGTTTCACTATTTTAATATGCTAGAACATATTCTTTGTAATGTACATTTTACAAGCATCATTTGTATCTGATTAAGAGTCATCACTGAACAGTGAAAATAGTTGAATAAATGGTTTTAGATGCTTTCTATTATAGAATAGGATAGAATAGCTTAGAATAGAATGGAATAGCTTAGAATCAAGAAAGTGTTAGCGGGACTTCCCTGGTGGTCAAGTGGTTAAGAGCCGCCTGCCAGTGCAGGGGGCATGGGTGCAATCCCTGTCCAGGAAGACCCCGCAAGCTGTGGGCAACTTAGCCCGAGTACCGCAACTACTGAGCTCACACACCCTAGAGCCCTTGCTCTGAAACAAGAGGAGCCTGTGCACCACAGCTGAAGGGAGACGCCACTCACTGCAACTAGAGAAAGCCTGCACACGGCAGCAAAGACCCAACGCAGCCAAAAATACATTCATAAATACAATTTTGAAAAAAAGTAAGTTTTAGTGATAGGTGAAGCAACTTGAGTGAGAGCTTAGGATGGTCCAAGAATGCATTTATACCATTTAAAAATGGAATATAACACACACATAACATGCAAATATGTTCTGTCCAACATATTTCCAGGTATATATTAGATATTAATAACAAAGGATGCCTGTCTTTGCAATCACTGTATGAGGACAATAAAATCTTAACCAAGAGTAGATATGAAAAACTGCAGAAAACTAATGCAAAAGTTATATTCACAGGCATACACATAATAATCCTAAATAAAATATTGGCAAACACAATGTAGCAATGTACATAAAATTTGGTTTACCTTAGACATGAAAATATTATTTAACATTTGAAAATGTAACTAACCATGCTAAAACATGAAAGAAAAAAGAAGTATCATTACAATAGATACAGGGAAAAGATGTTAAAAAATTAAAGTTTTTGTAAACTATGGTCTATTGGAAACTGTCTTAACTTGTTGAATGGTACCCAAGAAGCATTACAGAAAACACTATGCTTAAAAGGAAAATGCTAGCTGGAGAAGGAAATGGCAACCCACTCCAGTATTCTTGCCTGGGAAATTCCATGGACAGAGGAGCCTGGCGGGCTATGACACGACTGAGTGATTAAATCACCACCGCCACCACGTAAGTCGGGGGCGGGTGTTTGGCACCACCGTCCCACCTGTGGTTGTTCCACCTTGAAGATGTTTCCAACAGCTCCTTGTTTTGTGCACTTCTGTCCTTTAAGTGGAATTAATACTGAGGGTGGAAACACTGTAAGTATTCAGCAAACCACTGTGTGTGTGTGTGTTTAACAAAACCCCCATCTTTTAATGGTTGATACCTCAAGAGAGTTCTGAAAACAAAATTGTTATATCTGTCATCATTATATTTAAAATACTCAGAAGTAAACTAAACTATCACGGTTGCCTCTAAAAAGAGAGAGAGGGGAAAAAAGTAAAACATTAGAAGTATTTTCTTCAAAGTCAATAAGAGGATCTCACCATTACCATAGCTCAGGTTTCTTTACATTACATTTCAGGAATCTCAAGAGGGTCAAAGAACAATCCACATGTTCCATAAAGTTTGGGCTTTTGAACTAAGACACCATCATATCTCTAATACTCTAATAGCTTAAACCATGCCAGCTAGGCCAGATACAGTGTAGGAGGAGATTATACAAGAGTATGAGTGCAGAGAAGTGTGGTTCAGTGGGGGTAATTTTGTGACAATCTATCACAGATATTTCAAGTTTGTTTGTGCATTATATTAATACAAAAATGAGGAGAAGAATGATACTGATTGGTGATAATGGTGACATGAAAGATTGGAGGGAATCTCATTTAGGAATTATATGACTGCATTTGGAGTACCCACACAATGAAATAGGACATAGCTGTAAAAATTAATAAATTAGAGCTATAATTATAAACACAAATAAATCTCACAAATATAATGTTTACAGTGAAAAAATAAAAGTTGCTTGAGGACTGTATAATTTGATACTAATTATATAATTTTAAATATTCAAATCAAGCAAAACAATGCTTATATTTCACTTATATGTGTATATACATATAGTGTAACTATTTTTTAATGAATAAGATTAAAAATTTCAGCACAGTAGTTCAGTTTTAACGATATTTACTTTTATAAAGAAAATAGATAGACTTTTCATTCATTTTTTGATAAATGTTATACTTCCATTACATCCAAAGACTGTACTAGGTGATGGAGAAATAACAGTGGAAAGAAAGGCCTGCTCACTCTTTCATGATACTATATCATCTATGCACAGTTTTAATTTATGTTGTTCTGAATCAAAAAAATTTATAACTAATGTTTAAAGTGGTAGCTTTTGACAAAATAGAACAAGTCTTATGAGAGTAACTATATCTATTTAAGGCTAACTTCATTTAGTTCTTTTAAGGGTTTCTGTAGCTGTTTTAAAGGCCAAGAGAACTATGCTTGATGTAGTAAATCTAGGAGTCAACAATTTTGTGACAACATATGAATTAACTGATATTTATCTAAAGTGGTTGTTTGAGGGAATATTGTATAGCTTGCTTCTCCATGCTAGATCCTACTTTGATCTTTTAAGAATTTTCTATTGCTTTGTTTGTTTCTTAATGGTTTTGGCAAAGCTATTGATGATAGGTTTATCTTTATTTTTCCAAATTAAACTTGAATAAATAGAGCATCCATGTACTAGTTAATATTGCTGTGCTAGTTGTTAATATACTAGGAAAGTGAAAAAGCTGGCTTATACAACATACAAAAAACTGAGATCAAGGCATTGGGCACCATCACTTCATGGCAAATAGATGGGGAAAAAATGGAAGGTGTTCTATTTTATTTTCTTGGGCTCCAAAGTAACTGCTGGCATTGATTGCAGCCACAAAATTTAAAGATGCTCACTCCTTGGAGGAAAAACTATGACAAACCTAGACATCATGTTAAAAAGCAGGGACATCACTTTGCCCACAAAGGTCTGTATAGTCAAAGCTATGGTTTTTCTAATAGTCATGCACAGATATGAGAGTTGGACTTTAGGGAAGGCTAAGTGCCAAAGAATTGATGTTTTCAACTTGTGATGCTGGAGAAGACTCTTAAGAGTCCCCTGGACAGCAAGGAGATCAAACCAGTCAATCCTAAAGGAAATCAACCCTGAATATTCATTGGAAGGACTGATGCTGAAGCTGAAGTTCCAATACTTTGACCACCTGATGCAAAGAGCTGACTCATTGGAAAAGATTCTGATTCTGAGAAAGATTGAAGGCAGAAAAAGAAGGGGACAATAGAGGATAAGATGGTTGGATGGCATCACCAACTCAATGGACATGAGTTTGAGCAAGCTCCGAGAGATAGTAAAGGACAGGGAGGCCTGGCATGCTGCAGTCCATGGGGTCGCAAAGAGTCAGACACGATTTAGCGACTGCAAAACAACATACATTTTAATATACAGGGATATATATATATATGTATATATATATCCCTTCATATCCCTTCTCATAACAATCTCTTGATGGTTATCAGTTGCACTGGCTTACATGGATTAATTATCTCAACTAGTCATGAGTTAAGTTGAAATTTATATGCCTACAAAAATTATAGGTCCCAAATCTTGAAATGATTTTGTAAAGAACAAAGGGAATAGACATAAGTCTCTTGAAAGAATAAACTGGTGATTGTTAGTTCAGAATATATATTGCTGCCACCTTTCATTTTACTTGGCTTTGGGTTGCAGCTTCTTGAAAAGCTTTCTTCTCCCAAAGGAGAAAATTCACCTTTTTAGTTACCAAAATTTAATGAAATGAAAGGATACATAGCAGAACATTTTGACAATCCATAAAACTTTAGGACACAATGGAACACTTCCAGATGAACAAAAAGTATAACACAAGTTGGGTTTATTCCATGTCAAATAAAAACTGTCACTTGCCATCTGTCCCTATAAGGATTAGCTCAGTAGCCACTGCAGTCACTGACCTTCAACAGCCATGGAAAGGAGTTCAGGGTGGATATCAGGTATGAGGCACTCTGTGCTCTGGGAAAAACTGGCAGAATGGGCCTTCAGATAGTTAAATACCTGGAGAAGATTTCACGAGTCCAAATTCCTGAATCTACTCCTATCTAGAAAAGCACTAAAATCATTAATGGAGACATGACTCGAAGCAAGCCTCTGCCAAAAGGTGTGCTTGACTACATGTAAGCCCCTTCAGTAAAATCAGATATAATACCGACCTTTCCCTTACCTCTTCAGAGCAGTTCCTCAAAGTGATCTCCTAATTTTGCCTCAAATAAATCTTAACTCTCAACTCTCACATTGAGCATTTTACTTTTCAGTTGACACACAAAAAAAATACAAAGTTAGCTTAGTATTGGGAAATCAATTAAAGTTATTTACCATATATACAGAATAGAAGGGAAAAAACTATGACCATCTCAATCAGTGTGGAAAAAACACTTGAAAATATAATACTAATTCATGATTAAAACTTCCCACTAAGAGCAGAAGATAATCCCTTTAAATTGATAGAGTATCTTAAAAAAAAAAAAATTAGACATAGCATCTTGTTTAATAAGGAAAAACAAAAAATATTTTGCCCCAAGATGGGAACACCAGAAGACAAGAACAGCCACTTACTACTGCATTAATCTTTGTACTAAAAGTCCTAGCAAGTGCAGTAAACCAAGGAAAAAATATGTACTAGAAAGAAAAAAGTAAATTATCTTTTCCTAGAGGATATTTTTGTACTTAAAGAACATCCTTAGGAATCTACAAGATGCTGCTAGAACTAATAAATGATTTTAGTAGGTAGCAGGTAATAAGTGAGTTTTATGTTTGTATAAATCAGCAATATTTGGAAAATGAAATTTTAAAATTACCATTGACATATATACAAGCAGCTCACACAGCTCAATATCAGAAAAATAAACAACCCAATCAAAAAAATGGGCCAAAGAACTAGACATTTCTCCAAAGAAGACATACAGATGGCTAATAAACACATGAAAAAATGCTCAACATCACTCATTATTAGAGAAATGCAAATCAAAACCATAACGAGGTTATGACCATCTCACAACAGTCAGAATGGCTGCTATCAAAAAGTCCACAAACAATAAATGCTGGAGAGGGTGTGGAGAAAAGGGAACCCTCTTACACTATTGGTGGGATGCAAACTAGTACAGCCACTATGGAAGAGTGTGGAGATTCCTAAAAAAACCTGGAAATAGAACTGCCATATGACCCAGCAATCCCACTCCTGGGCATACACACCAAGGAAACCAGAATTGAAAGAGACATGTGTACCCCAATGTTCATTGCAGCACAGTTTACAATGGCCAGGACATGAAAGCAACCTAGATATCCATTGGCAGATGAATGGATAAGAAAGCTGTGGTACATACACACAATGGAATATTACTCAGCTATTAAAAAGAATGCATTTGAATCAGTTGTAATGAAGTGGAAGAAACTGAAGCCTATCATACAGAGTGAAGTAAGTCAGAAAGAAAAACACCAATACAGTATATTGATGCATATATATGGAGTTTAGAAAGATGGTAATGATGACCCTACTTGAAAGACAGCAAAAGAGACACAGATATGAAGAACAGACTTTTGGACTCTATAGGAGAAGGCGAGGGTGGGATGATTTGAAAGAATAGCATTGAAACATGTATATTATTCCCTATGTGAAATAGGTGACAAGTCAAAGTTCAACACAGGAAACAGGGTGCTCAAAGCTGGTGCATTGGGACAATGCAGAGGGATGGGATGGGGAGGGGGGTTTGGAATGGCTGATACATACACCCATGGCTGATTCATGTCAATGTGTGGCAAAAACCACCACAATATTGTAAAGTAACTAGCCTCCAATTAAAATTAATTAATTAATTAAAAGAAAATTTACAGTAAAAAAAAAAAAAAAGAAAAAAATTACCATTGACAAAGCATGCAAAATATTAAATACCAAGGGGAACATTTAACAAATTATGTGAGAGGGATATACATTAATAAATAGAAAGCATCAGCGACAGAACTAGAGAAGACCTCAGTAAACAGAGGGAGGGACTCCCCTGGTGACTCGGTGTTAAGGAATCTGCCTACTAAGCAAGAGACGTGGGTTCAATCCCTGGGTCAGGAAGATCCCCTGGAAAAGGAAGTGGCAACCTACTCCAGTATCCTTACCTGGACAGAGGAGCCTGGACTACAGTCCACAGAATTGCAAACAGCCGGACACGACCGAAGTGACTTAGAAGATAAATAGCCAAAAACATGTCAAAGTCTGGCCAGACTTAGAAGAGTTATATTACTGATTTTCAAAACTTACAGTAAAGCTAAAGTACTCAAGACTGAGTGATGTTCACGTAAAGAAGATGTGTAGATGGTCAACAAAGTGGTCAGAAATAGAACAGCATGAATGCTCTACTGAGGATGCAAAGGAATTCAGTGAGTCTTTTCAACGAGTTATGAAAGAAGAGCTATATATTCTTAAGGAAAAAAATGACCATTAACCATAACTTCAACTTGTACACAAAAATAAACTGAAGTGGATTACAGATTAAAAAAAAACTATAACTATAAAATTATCAGAAGAAAACATAGAAAATCTTTGCAACCTGAAAGATAAATATTTCTAAGGATACAAAAGCACTTCCTAAAAAGAAAACAAAGAAAAAAAAAAATCAATAGTCTCATGACTAACAAACTGTTAGAACTTGTACTCAAACTACTCTGACTCCCAAAATTAAGTCTGCAATATTATACACATTTTCTCTGGTTTTTCTCTTTCTTTTTTTTCTGATTCACATGAACTTCAGGACATGCAGAAGACAGGCTATTCTTCTTTAGAATAAATAATGACGAAACATTTTTCACTTCTCAAAAAGCCTTCTGATCCATTTGGATTTCTAGTAAAGGTTTATTTTTAGTTGAGTTTCCCATAAATGCAAAACACAAAATTGTTGCCAAATATTTGTGTAAAATAAAATCAGCTTTTCATAATGAGAACTACTTATGAGGACTTACTATCTATATACCAAGTGCAATTCCATATGTTCTCTGTGTATTAACTCATTTAAATCCATGAGTTTAGATGCTTTTAACATCTCATTTTTACAGATGAGAAAACATGGACTACAGAGTGGTAATTTACCCAAGCAAATTTACAATTTAATGGGACTGCCAAACGAATTTGAATTCAGGCATTCTAAAACGCACAGTCAGACACTCAACCATCCAGAGTGTACAGCTGATGTATTTTACAGCTCAATGTTCCCCACATTTAAACAAAGAAAACAATAGCCAGGACGTCTTGTTAAAACATACATTCTGGCCCACAACCAGAGATATTTTAGGTCAGAGACTTTGCATTTCTCAAAAAAAAAAAAAAAAAAGAGTTTCAGATGGAGCTGATCTTACTAATCTTCATGCCCAGCAATAAACCACATTTGAGGGCGGGGCTGCAGTCAAATCATTTCACTAAATATCTGCACTTCCCTGGTGGCTCAGATGGTAAAGAATCTACCTGCAAATGCTGGAGACATGGGTTTAATCCTGGAGTTGGGAAGATCCCCAGAGGAAGGGAAAAGGCTACATCAGTACAGGGCAGTTCCTTCAGTTCATTTGCTCAGTCGTGTCCGACTCTTTGTGACCCCATGGACTGCAGCACGCCAGGCCTCCCTGTCCATCAACCACCCCTGGAGCTTATTCAAACTCATGTCCATCGAGTCAGTGATGCCATCCAACCATTTCATCCTCTGTCATCCCCTTCTCCTCCCACCTTCAATCCCTCCCAGCATCAGGGTCTGTTCCAATGAGTCAGTTCCTCACATAAGGTGGCCAAAGTATTGGAGTTTCCTCTTCAGCATCAGTCCTTCCAATGAACATTCAGGACTGATTTCCTTTAGGATGGACTGGTTGGATCTCCTTGCAGTCAGGGTGTCTCAAGAGTCTTCTCCAACACCACAGTTCAAAAGCATCAATTCTTTGGCACTCAGCTTTCTTTATGGTCCAACTCTCACATCTATACATGACTACTAAAAAACCATAGTTTTGACTAGACGGACCTTTGTTGGCAAAGTAATGTCTCTGCTCTTCAATATGCTGTCTAGGTTGGTCATAACTTACCTTCCAAGGAGTAGGTGTCTTTTAATTTCAGGGTTGCAGTCATCATCTGCAGTGATTTTAGAGCCCAGAAAAATAAAGTCTGGCACTGTTTCCATTGTTACCCATCTATTTGCCATGAAGTGATGAGACCAGATGCTATGGTCTTAGTTTTCTGAATGTTGAGTTTTAAGCCAAATTTTTCACTCTCCTCTTTCAATTTTATCAAGAGGCTCTTTAGTTCTTCTTCGAGAACTGCCATAAGAGTGGTGTCATCTGCATATCTGAGGTTATTGATATTTCTCCCAGCAATCTTGATTCTAGCTTGTGCTTCATCTATCATGGCCTTTTGCATGACATACTTTGCATATAAGTTAAATAAGCAGGGTGACAATACACAGCTTTGACGTACTCCTTTTGCAATTTGGAGCCAGTCTGTTGTTCCATGTCCAGTTCTAACTCTTGCTTCTTGACCTGCATGCAGATTTCTTGGGAGGCAGGTCAGGTGGTCTGGTATTCACATCTCTTAAATTTTACACAGTTTCTTCTGATCCATACTGTCAAAGGCTTTGGCATAGTCAATAAAGCAGAAACACATTTTTCCTGGAATTCTCTTGCTTTTTTGATGACACAGCGGATGTTGGCAATTTGATCTCTGGTTCCTCTGCCTTTTCTAAAACCAGCTTGAACATCTGGAAGTTCATGGTTCATGTATTGTTGAAGCCTGGTTTGGAGAATTTTGAACGTTACTTACTAGCATGTGAGATGAGTGCAACTGTGTGGTAGTTTGAACATTTTTTGGTATTGCCTTTCTTTGGGATTGGAATTAAAACTGACCTTTTCCAGTTCTGTGGCTGCTCCTGAGTTTTCCAAATTTGCTAGCATACTGAGTGCAGCACTTTCATAGCATCATCTTTTAGGATTTGCAGTAGCTCAATTGGAATTCCATCACCTCCACTAGCTTTGTTCAAATGGGTATATCTTTCCTTATCTCCTTTGCCTTTAGCCTCTTCTTTCCTCAGCTATTTGTAAGGCCTTCTCAGCCAACCACTTTGCCTTTTTGCATTTCTTTTTCTTGGGCTTGTTTCTGATCACTGCCTCCTGTAAAATGTCATGAACCTCCGTGCATAGTTCTTCAGGCACTCTGTCTTTCAGATCTAATCCTTTGACTCTATTTAATAAGGGATTTGATTTAGGTCATACCTGAGTGGTCTAGTGGTTTTCCCTACTTTCTTCAATTTAAGCCTGAAATTTGCAATAAGGAGTGGTGTAAGATGGCGGGTAGAAGGACGTGCACTCATTTGCTCCTGCGAGAACTCCAAAACCAGAAGTCACTGCTGAACTACTGTCAGCTGGAGAATATTGGATCCCACGAAAAAAAGATACCCCACGTTCAAGGGCAAAGGAGAAGCACCAGCAAGATGGTAGGAGGGCCGAAATCCCATTTGGAATCAAACCCCGTACCTGCCAGAGACGTTCAGAGGACTCAAACATACATTGTGCACACCAGGACCCAGAGACCCCACAGAGACTGAGACAGAACTGTGTCTGGGTGTCTCCTGTCTAGGTGCAGGTCAGCAGTGGACTGCCACAGGGGCAGAGGCTCTGGGTGCAGCAGACCTGGGTGTGGTATAAGCCCCCTTAGAGGAGGTCCCCATTAACCCCATCATAGGGCCATCAGAGCTTACACAGGACTGGGAAACTGACTCTTGGAGGGCACAGACAGAACCTTGTGCACCAGGGCCCAGGAGAAAGGAGCAGTGACCCCACAAGAGACTGACCCAGACTTGCCCATGAGTGTCCAGAAGTCTCCGGCGGAGATATGGGTCAACAGTGGCCTGCTGCAGGGTTGGGGGCACAGAGTTCGGCAGTATGAGCTGGACCTTTTGAAGGAGGTTGCTTTTATCTTCATAACCTCCACCACAGTATGGCCTCAGGTCAAACAACAGGGAGGGAACACAGCCCCACCCATCAATAGAAAATTGGATTAAAGATTTACTGAGAATGTCCTAGCCCATTAGAACAAGACCCAGTTTCCCTTTACTCAGTCTCTCCCATCAGGAAGCTTCTGTAAGCCTTTTATCCTTATCCAGCAGACGGCAGACAGAATGAAAATCACAGTCACAGAAATCTAACCAATCCCATCACATGGACCACAGCCTTGTCTAACTCAAAGAAACTATGAACCATGCCATGTAGGGCCACCCAAGATGGATGAGTCATGGTGGAGAGTTATGACAAAACGTGGTCCACTGGAGAAGGGAATGGCAAACCACTTCAGTATTCTTGCCTGAGAAATCCATGAACAGCATGAAAAGGCAAAAAGATAGGACACTGATAGATGAACTCCCCAGGTCGGTAGGTGCTCAATATGCTACTGGAGATCAGTGAAGAAATAACTCCAGAAAGAATGAAGAGACGGAACCAAAGCAGAAACAACACCCAGCTGTGGATGTGACTGGTGATGGAAGCAAGGTCTGATGCTGTAAAGAGCAATATTGCATAGGAACCTGGAATGTTAGGTCCGTGAATCAAGGCAAATTGGAAATGGTTGAACAGGAGATGGCAAGAGTGAACATTGACATTTTAGGAATCAGTGAACTAAAATTGACTGGAATAAGTGAATTTAACTCAGATGACCATTACATCTACTACTGTGGGCAAGAATCCCTTGGAAGAAATGGAGTAGTCATCACAGCCAACAAAAGAGTTTGAAATGCAGTACTTGGATGCAATCTCAAAAATGACAGAATGATCTCTGTTCGTTTCCAAAGCAAACAATTCAACATCAGAGTAATCCAAGTCTATGCAGTAGATGCTGAAGAAGCTGAAGCTGAATTTGAACAGTTCTTCAAGACCTGCGAGAACTTCTAGAACTAACACCCAAAAAAGATGTCCTTTTCATTTTAGGGAACTGAAATGCCAAAGTAGGAAGTCAAGAGATACCAGGAGTAACAGGCTAATTTGGCCTTGAAATACAAAACAAAGCAGGGCAAAGGCTAACAGAGTTTTGCCCAAGAACACACTGATCATAGTAAACACCCTCTTCCAACAACACACGAGGAGACTCTATACATGAACATCACCAGATGGTCAATACTAAAATCAGATTGATTATATTATTCGCAGCCAAAGATGGAGAAGCTCTATACAGTCAGCGAAAACAAGACCAGGAGCTGACTGTGGCTCAAATCATGAACTCCTTATTGAAAAATTTAGGCCAGTGCAGTAAATTGCCATCTCACTTCAAGACAGCAAGATGGAATAAACCCCTTTAAATTTTATGGCTTGATGAAAATCTTTCCCCAATCAACATGGTTTAACGCTTAGAGACAACCAAAACACGGTTTATATAATAACTTAAAAAGCATTCTTTGCCTCTCAAAATGCAGAGGAAAACAGTGCATAATAGGATGATGTTGCTCATGATCATTCGACAGTGAAAAGGAAGGTAAGAAGACAGTAAGCATCCATGCTTCTGAAATCTATTGGGCTTAAGGGCTAAATTCTGTCTCCCATTAGCTTGAGATATAAACTCATGAACTAATATTTCAGCCAGGACTGAATTCAGTTCAGGAAACAAGAAGAGCATTTTATCTTAGAAGCTTCTCACGCATACTTTTGTTTCTAAAAGGGGAAGTTAATTTGGGAGAAGCATGCAAATCTTAGCTCCCAGGATAGAATGGGAGAGACTGCTCAGAACGAAAGCCTGAGCATTCCATTAAGTGAGGTTCTCGGGCCCAGGCTCTCTGTGGAAAGACAGCTGCTTGAATTTAAGCACCTGTTAAAGATGTTACAGGCTTTAGTCATTTTTCTTTACCAAGAACAGTCGACTTGTGTATTTAAAAAGTAGATCAACTGAATATTCTATTTAAGCGGGGCAGGGAGAAGGTATATGCTTTGGGTCCTTTAACTTAAGAGGCAAATATTGGGGGAAATAATTTTCAAATAACCTCTATACCAAGCCTCAGCTGCATTTGTCCTAAAATGGCCAACTGTCAGACTCCCTGCTGTAAACTGTACTTGAGAACTTAAAGGGTCATGCCTTAAAGATATAATTTTCTGGTATCTTTTGTCTTTTTCTTACTGCCATGTCTTGGCACATAGGAATTCCTTAGAAGTTTAAAAGTTTGTTCATTGCTATTTTCATCTTGGGGAAGAACTTCACTTGAGACCCATATTTCCCATATTTGCAGATACAGTGAAAAATATTTCTTGATGTCTTTCTGGTTAAAATTAAACAAAAACTGGGGGCTGGGAAAAGAACATGCAAGCATTAACCCATGACAGTCATACTATATTTCTAGTATGAATTATTAAAACATTGTTAGTTATTAGACCTGAGGAATGGGCTCTTGCTTTGGAAAACACAATGTAGGCACATACCAAATGCTCATAAGTTATATTAATGAATATTCATTAATACAAGTGCATATCTTATAAGAAGCCTATGGAAAAGTTCATGATAATGGTCAAAGGAACTTAGTGCAGCTCTGGACCTATAGACTGTCTGCCAAAGGTCTTCTTCCACTCGATAGCTTGGACAATTCAGAATGTCTTCAGATGATTCCTTCCACAATCCACTGCCAAGCCCAGGAGGTGCTGTAACACTTCTAGGTTAAATCTGTTTTATTTGTCTCCTGTTACTGAGCATGGAAGCACTAATTGCAGAAGAGAATAAGCCTACTCAAGAAATTATTTGTGCTTACCACTTCTTAATTGTCTTCAAACTGCTATACCAGAAGATGCATTTTGAATCTTTACATCTGGGACTCCAGCAAATATTTGTTTTGAGGACTCCTGCAATATTCAGCACAAGCTCTTACGGGGAATTCACTGAAGAGCTTTATATCCAAGTGGGAAAGGTTTTAATCTGGATTTTGGAGGCCTCCATGCTTTAAATCATGGTTAAAAAAAATAAATAAAACGGCCGCACTCATCTATCCAGTGGGTTTCCCTGGTGGCTCAGGGGTGAAGAATCTGCCAGCAATGCAGGAAACACAGGTTCCATCCCTGAGTCAGGAAGATCCCCTGCAGAAGAAAATGGCAACATATTCCAGAATTCTTGCCTGGGAAATCCCATGGACAGAGGAGCCTGGGGATCTACAGTCCCTGGGATCACAAAGACACAGACATGACTTATCAACTAAACAACAACTAAAATCTCTCCAATAAATTTTAAAAACCACTTAAATGAATACTTCTTGCTTAAGTGTTAGAGAAGAAAATCAGAAGTGTCTAAAGGCATGGAAAAAGCACGTCTTACCTGGTAAAGACAGAAGGTTTTTCTCAGGAACCAACTACTAATCTCAGTCTTTCTAAATGACTATTGATGAGCTAAGGGGGGACAGGTGGAAAAGATAAAGCAGTAGTAATCCAGCCTATTGACTGGATTATAATCCAGTCTTTGGTTGTGAAGATCAGGGGGAAAGATGCAGTATAAAGAGTTTGAGAAATGGAACAAAAGTCAGTGACTAATGTGGAAAAAGCAAAGGAAAATAAAAGCATGAGAGGAGGCTGGTAGACTCTGAGCAAACAGAGCTTTGTCAGAGATACTGAGGATTTCAGACGATACTCTAAGATAGGGGATCATTGAGTGTTTTAAGCAAGGCAATGCTATTACAGTATCTACCTCTTTAAGAAAATCTCCCTCCATGCTGTATGGAGAATTGGTTGGACGGGCAAGGGAGGAAGCAGAGACCAGGAAAGAGACCCTTCCTTAGTCCAGGGAGAAGATGATGGAATTGTGCACCAATTTAGCGGGAGTGGAAATGTACAAAAATATTTATTTATAGAGGAAAAATAGATGGAATTGGAGAATAAGGAAGAATGAGATTTCAAGGATAATTCCTGTATTTCTGGGTTAAGAAGCAGTGAGTCAGAGAAGTAATAACCTGGACCAAGCCTGGGGTTTATGCATTTATTCAACAAATACATATTGAATACTTGCTATATGCCAAGCACCATTCTAGGTGATTGGATCTGAAATAGAGACATGTATCTGGAATAATAATGCCTGATATTTATGACTCTTTAATGTGTCCCAAGCACTGTAAAAAGACAAAATGGCTGTCTGAAGAGGCCTTACAAATAGCTGTGAAAAGAAGAGAAGCGAAAAGCAAAGGAGAAGGAAAGATATGAGCATCTGTATGTAGAGTTCCAAAGAAGAGCAAGGAGACATAAGAAAGCCTTCCTCACCAATCAATGCAAAGAAATAGAGGAAAACAATAGAATGGGAAAGACTAGAGATCTCTTCAAGAAAATTAGATATACCAAGGGAACATTTCATGCAAAGATGGGCTCAATAAAGGACAGAAATGGTAGGGACCTAACAGAAGCAGAAAATATTAAGAAGAGGTGGCAAGAATACACAGGAGAACTGTACAAAAAGATCTTCATGACCCAGATAATCACAATGGTGTTATCACTCACCTAGAGCCAGACATCCTGGAATGTGAAGTCAAGTGGGCCTTAGGAAGCATCACTATGAACAAACCTAGTGGAGGTGATGGAACTCCAATTTAGCTATTTCAAATCCTAAAAGATGATGCAGTGAAAGTGCTGCACTCAATATGTAAAATTTGAAAAACTCAATAGTGGCCACAGGACTGGAAAAGGTCAGTTTTCATTCCAATCCCAAAGAAAGGCAATGCCAAATAATGTTCAAACTACCGCACAATTGCACTCATCTCACACGCTAGTAAAGTAATGCTCAAAAACTCCAAGCCAGGCTTCAGCAATACGTGAACCGTGAACTTCCAGATGTTCAAGCTGGTTTTAGAAAAGGCAGAGGAACCAGAGATCAAATGGCCAACATCTGCTGGATCATCAAAAAAGCAAGAGAGTTCCAGAAAAACATCTACTTCTGCTTTATTGACTATGCCAAAGCCTTTGACTGTGTGGATCACAATAAACTGTGGAAAATTCTGAAAGAGATGGGCATACCAGACCACCTGACCTGCCTCCTGAGAAACCTGTATGCAGGTCAGGAAGCAACAGTTAGAACTGGACATGGAACAACATACTGGTTCCAAATAGGAAAAGGAGTACGTCAAGGCTGTATATTTATGTATATGTCACCCTGCTTATTTAACTTATATGGAGTACATCATGAGAAACGCTGGGCTTGAAGAAGCATAAACTGGAATCAAGATTGCTGGGAGAAATATCAAAAACCTCAGATATGCAGATGACACCACCCTTATGGCAGAAAGTGAAGAAGAACTAAAGAGCCTCTTGATGAAAGTGAAAGAGGAGGATGAAAAAGTTGACTTAAAGCTCAACATTCAGAAAACTAAGACCATGGCATCTGGTCCCATCACCTCATGGCAAATAGATGGGGAAACAGTGGAAATGGTGACTGAATTTATTTTTGGGGGCTCCAAAATCACTGCAGATGGTGATTGCAGCCATGAAATTAAAAGATGCTTCCTCCTTGGAAGGAAAGTTATGAACAACCTAGACAGCATATTAAAAAGCAGAGACATTACTTTGTCAACAAAGGTCCGTCTAGTCAAGGCTATGGTTTTTTCCAGTGGTCATGTATCAACATGACAGTTGGACTATAAAGAAAGGTAAGGGTCAAAAAATTGGTGCTTTTGAACTGTGGTGTTGGAGAAGACTCTTGAGAGTCCCTTGGACTGAAAGAGATCCAACCAGTCCATCCTAAAGGAGATCAGTCCTGGGTATTCATTGGAAGGACTGATGCTGAAGCTGAAACTCCAATATTTTGGCCACCTGATGCAAAGAGCTGACTCATTGGAAAAGACCCTGATGCTGGGAAAGACTGAGGGCAGGAGAAGGGGATGACAGTTGATGAGATGGTTGGATGGCATCACCGACTCAATGGACATGGGTTTGGGTGGACTCAAGGAGTTGGTGATGGACAGAGAAGCCTGGCGTGCTGTGGTTCACGGGATAACAAAGAGTCGGACATGACTGAGCAACAGAACTGAACTGAACTGAAACACTGTAATAACTGACAATATGTGTGTGTGTGTGTGTGTGTGTGTGTGTGTGTGTGTGTGTGTGTGTGTGTGTGCATGTTCAGTTGCTCAGTTTTGTCCAACTCTTTTTGATCCCATGGACTGTTGCCCACCAGGCTCCTCTGTCCATGGAATTCTCCAGGCAAGAATACTGGAGGGGGTTGCCATTTTCTCCTCCAGGCAGTCTTCCCAACCCAGGGACTGAACCCATGTCTCCCTGCATTGTCATGTGGGTTCTTTTCCACTGAGCCGCCAGGGAAGCCTATATATATTTATACATACACACACACACATGAGTATAAATTCACTTAACCCTTAATAAGTGTTATATAATAGGAACTATTATCTCCATTTTGCAGATGAGAAAAATGAGACATAAAAAATTTAAGCAACACATAGGAAGTAGTAAAATCAGAACTCTAACTAAGCACTCTGGCTCCAGAGTATACACTTTAAACATTGCACTATACCACAGAAAAGAATGTACCACCACACAAATACGTTTTGAGTTATTAGAAGTAACAAACACTGTTCTGTACTCTCCAGGTCTAGGTCAAGTAGGAAGAGTTAAGTAAGTGTCACAGTTGACATACATATGAAGACATGCTTGCATAACCTCTCAACTATAATGGAATTTCATTAGACAAATATTTAACTTTTGTAATTTCACTATATATGATTGACACTAAAAGAGAGAGAAGAAAAACAATACCAAATTCAATAGTGAGAAAGATTTTGGCTGCTGTTCCAGTCAGTAGAGATTATCCCTGGGGATAGAATAAAGCGAGAATGATGCATCTCTTGGAAACTCAGTCTTGGTTCCCAACTGCCTCCCCCAAATGTGCACCTCTCCCAGAAGACAGTGTGAGTCCTGTGTTAAATCCCATGTTCCCTCTCCTCAAACACCTATCTCATCAATTGCACATATAGAGGGACCAAGGTCATGCTTACATGACCTCTATACTAAATCATCATATGTATATTAGCACTGTGACACCTCAAGTGACAAGTTGCCAGATTATATTGTTGCTCCTATTTGTATGCAGATTTTAATCTTTTTCTTGTTATTTTCTACACTTGCAATGGTAGCATTTTATGCTCCCTCCCCCCCCCGCCACGCCCCCCTGCCCCCACCATGCCACATTGCATGTGACTTCCAGTGCCTTCTTTCCTGGTGGAAAAAATGTAAATATCTTATACTGGCATCAACGTGATGCTTGGCTATGTGACTTGCTTGGGCCAGTGGAATGTGAGCAGGAGGGAAATTTTCCTTAACAGAATAGAAACTCAAAGAGCCATCAAACAGTCTCCCCTTTGCACCTCACTATCTACAGCAAAATGAGCTACCTCGATGGCTCAGCGGATAAAGAATCTGCCGGCAGTGCAGGAGACACAGGAGACCTGGGTTCGATTCCTGGGTCAGGAAGATCCCCTGGAGGAGTAAATGGCAACCCACTCCAATATTCTTCCCTGAAAAATCCCCAGGACAGAGGAGCCTGGTGGGCAACAGTCCATGGATCACAAATAGTTGGACACGACTGAGTGACTAAGCACAGCCTACAGCAAGAATGGGACTTCCTGAGAGGAGCACCCAGGCAGGCGGGATCGCAGAATGCAGAGAGCATGTGGAGCCAACCCGCAAGTAAATCTAGCCAATGAACACAAGAATCTTGAGTTTAAGCTGCTAAAATTTAGGGACTGTTTATTACTGCAGGGCAACATAGCCCAGGTTGATTAATACTAAAATCCGTGACTACTGTTGCCTGAATTGGAGTGTGTGAGAATTTCCCTTGAAATTCTACCTTTAGAACCTAATCTACACAAAACAACTCCAGGTACTCTATTATCTGTCTTAACTACAGATGGTTTCAGATCTCATAACTGAGACGATTAACGGAAGACCTATCATTTGATTACCAGCTCCAGTCATCTGTATTTCCTTCCCCCTTCCTGATCTTCTGCCTAGAGAGCCAGGAGCTTTTTTAAGTTTTACTGTGAAATCTTTTCTGAGGGAAAGGAAAGAGCAGCAATCTCTCTCTCTCTCTCTCTCTTACACACACACACACACACACACACACACACACTTCTTGTCCATTTGTTCTCCCTGATCTTGATTTCATGAATATCCTGTTTTCACTTTTGTAGACAAATGCCTGGCTGCTTACCAGATTTCTTAGATTGGAAATCTGATTTACACTTGTATTTTTCCAGAGTTAATGGATGTTTTCTTCATGAAGTCTGTGCTAATACACCACTGCTAAGTCACTTCAGTCGTGTCCAACTCTATGCGACCCCATCCCTGGGATTCTCCAGGCAAGAACACTGGAGTGGGTTGCCATTTCCTTCTCCAATGCATAAAAGTGAAAAGTGAAAGTGAAGTCACTTAGTCATGTCCGACTCTTTGCGACCCCATGGACTGCAGCCCACCAGGCTCCTCCATCCATGGGATTTTCCAGGCAAGAGTACTGGAGTGGGGCACCAGTGCCTTCTCCCTAATACACCACAGACACCTTCATAAACTCAAGGTTCTTACAGAAACTGCTGGGATTTGCTAACTTTCAGTCTTAGTTAGTGTTAGTCAGTCAGTTGTGTCTGACTCTTTGAGACCCAATGGGCTGTACCCACCAGGCCCCTCTGTCCATGGGATTCTCCAGGCAAGATACTGGAGTGGATAGCCATTCCCTTTTCCAGGAGATCTTCCCAACCCAGGGATTGAACCTGGGTCTCCTGCATTGCAGGTGGATTCTTTATGGTCTGAGCCACCAGGGAAGCACAACTTTTAGCTTTAACACTAACTAACTTCAGCCTCTGTCAGTAATTAAATCTCTCTCTCTCAAACACACACACACACACACACAAAGTAGGTCCACTGGCCACCTAACACTCAATATTTCTAAATGTTCTCCTTTGTATGTGATGTCTGGTGGTCAACTCCAGTGGAGCATGGGTGGAAGAATTCAGAACTTAGCACTTGACAGAAGGTGCTGACAGCAGACTTCACAGACGTGCTGTCAGGGCGGCCCCCAGAGAGACTTGGTCCACGCCCAGTCAGCATGAACAGCCTGAGGTATGAGAAGAGGACAACAGAGTGAAGAGACCGCGGGATTTTTTTCCTGATGCCTATAACGTACTGTAACAAGATGGCGAGTTGATGGGGCTGAGCACCAGTAGTCTTCTCAGCCCTCGATCTTTCTAGCACACATCAAGTCATGTGAAGAAACAGCCCAGTAGGTTTACCTAAGGAAGGAGGGAATATATCCCCAACAGTACTTATGATTTGAAACTAAACAACCAGTCCTAGGGAAATAAGCCCAAATGAAATTTTATCATTTGACTTGAGCTCTGACAAACAGATTTTTGTTCATCACTTTTCTGGATATTGAAGGGAAAGAAAAGTGACTCTTTTCCTTAGCACTTTTCTCTGTATTTGTATGCCAGTCTTGCTCATGAGCTGTGTTTTTTTTTTCCCCTTAAAATTTAAACACTCTTTTCCTCCTACCCAGCGGATAGAATGCCAAGTGCTATTCTCCGATCAGCTATTGATGTGATGCCATCTGTTACCTATGAAGCACGATTTCAAGGAAAGCAATGGTGTGGCATTTCTTAGCTTAAATTGTTCCAGGCAACCCTTTCTTCCGAAGTGCTAGACACAAACCTATTTGTTCCCTGTCTGCCACCAGAAACTTGTTTATGATTTTGTATTATTTATAATTTACATTTAAATGAATTCATAAAACATAATGGAAATTTGCATTTGAGTTGATAGGTTGCACAGAAGGTTTTTAAACCATTATTTTCCTCAATAAGGAGGTTCTCGTGGACATGCCAGTCAACCAGATGAGCTTTCTATAAAACATCACTCCCCGTAAGTATTCTCTCCTTATTTAAGCAATGTTAACCCCTTATACAGTGGTCATGTATGGATGTGAGAGTTGGACTGTGAAGAAAGCTGAGCACTGAAAAATTGATGCTTTTGAACTGTGGAGTTGGAGAGACTCTTCTCCTTGGACTGCAAGGAGATCCAATCAGTCCATCCTAAAGGAGATCAGCCCTGGGTGTTCATTGGAAGGACTGATGCTGAAGCTGAAACTCCAATACTTTGGCCACCACATGCAAAGAGTTGGAAAAGACCCTGATGCTGGGAGGGATTGGGGGCAGGAGGAGAAGGGGACAACAGAGGATGAGATGTCTGGATGGCATCACCAACTCAATGGATATGAGTTTGAGTAAACTCCAGGAGTTGGTGATGGACAGGGAGGCCTAGCATGCTGAAATTCATGGGGTGGCAAAGAGCCGGACACGACTGAGTGACTGAACTGAATGAACTGAACCGAACCCCTTATACCCTCCTTGGGTAAAAAAAAAAAAGAAGAAGAAGAAGATGTCAGTGAAGAAAATCTACATAATTCTTCAATTTGAAATTTACCATTTATTAAACTGCTGGTCAAATAGAAGTTTGATGTAATGGTATCACAAGAATCATAATTACACTCATTTTAAACATACAGCAATAAATTAACTGAACATGTGCTATTTTTTCACATGATGCAATATGTGAATTTCTACTTTCCTACATTTATGGCTTTTTCCTTCTCTGTTTACATAACCATGTATTATATATACATTCTCTAATTATATATTCTTTTGTTTTCAAGAAATAGAACTGCGTGAAACTAAACAAAGAAAATATGGAGTTATTTTTATCATCATAAGCAGTTTATTTGTCACTCAGAAATAAAAATCAGTGTACCACCGTATATAATTAGGACCAGGACAAGAAAGTCAAGGGTTAAGATGACTCTTTCTTTCTATTGAGTCAGTGTCTACCACGCATATATATTGAGTAACCTCTATGTGCCAGGCCCTGTCCAGGCAGTAGAAATGAGAAACCCTCTTGACACAGTTTCATGGAGGTCACAGACATTAATTATTTAAAATATTTTTATAGTAGTAATATTGTACAAAGAAGAAATGCTAGATGCAGAAACAAGCTGATTTTGAGAGGATAGCAAAAACTTCTTAGAAGGGAAGTTGAGGTTGAACTTTTAAGAAAAAACAGAAGGTAACCAGGTAAGTGATGCTATGAAGTTTCAATTAGTATAATTGTGTATTGTCTAAACCCATTCTCTTTATACGTCTGCTTTATCCTTCTGTCTCTGCAATTTATTTTGTCTAAGTATAAGTTTTGCAGAGACCCAAAATATAGATGATTTCAAATCCAGAAATTACATAACCCTTAGGCTGTTACAGTTAGCCTATGGTCTCTGTTGTTAAACTGGGGAATCGGATTGACTTACCCTCATCCATGGAGGGTTTGGCTAACATTTGGTGCTCCCACTGCTGGAGTCAGCTCTGGAGGGGGAATAAAGCAAAGAGTGAAAGGCTTGAAGTAAATGGCTATGGTTGTGGTCAGAAAGGAGATGCAAGAAGGAAAGTAGATTGTTGCAGGTAAACTAATTGCTAGGTCTCGAATACAAATATTTTTATGTGCACACACACATGCCCTGCCTCATGGATGTGCTCTTTGCTGTTTCTCACTGCTGGTGAACAGCTGTGCACACCCTCATCCAGCTCCTGTACGATGACTGGATAGCAGGGGTCAGAAGCTGAGGAGTAGCCAGAGGCAGTAACAAATTGTTGAAATGAATCTGACTTCCTTGGGAAAGGAATTCATGACCTTGACTTGCTGTGGTCTCTACTCCTCTATGAATTACTATTGCTGCTTTGAAACAATTGTTGAATGCTATATGACTTGGATGTTCACAGTAAAAATTTCTCTATCAATAGTAAATTGTTGAGTTCTAGAGTCAGGCCCCAATTTGAATCCACTTACTTAAAAAGTTGCATAACGTGGTTAAACCATAGGATTCTTCATTCATAAAATTGAGATACCTGTGTACCAACTAAGAATTCTGGGGAATAGTATTAAATAGACTATCCAAAATACAGTGACTTAAACACATATGGATTAATCTATCTCATTAAAAAGGTAAAGGTGCAAGGATTCCAAAGCTTATGGTAGGGGGGCTCCAGGAAGTCATCCAGAACCTATGACCTTTCTGGCTTTCTGCTCCCCCTTGCTTAGCACAGGTTTCCTTCCTCAAGTTCCCATAGTCCATGCTGGCTGCTGAGTCATTAGGCATCACACCTGTGTTCCAGAAAGTAAAAAAGGCAAAGTGGAGGTAAAGGGCTTAAAAGGAAGCTCCTGACAGCCTAAAATCCACACAACAGTCTGTGCACCTCTCACTGGACAGAACTCAGTCCCAGGGCCTTGTGAAGCTGCCACGTGGGCTTGGAAATGGAATCTTTTAGCTAACACTTTGTCACTTCAGCTAACGTTTGGGTAGAAGAGAGGAAAAGAAAAATTAGACTGTTAAGCAAACGGCAGTCTCTGCCACGATGCAGCACACAGGATTATTAGACAAATTTCATGGTTAATCCGTGTTAACTTAGCACAGAGCCTGATCCACTGTCAGTAGCCAGAAGCTACCATTATTACTATTAGTCAATTACCAGGGACATTGGATTCTACTATTTAAAATTCATTAAATAGGAAATTACCTATAATTCTGGAGTATGTAGATTTCTTCATTGTATTTGGTACTGGTAGAACTTTAAAGGAAATGATTTTTAAAAGTCATAAACAAAATGTATAGAAAAAGCAGTTCAAGCCAGTAGTTCAAAATTATACCTTGAAAAGCTTAAATGTCAACAAAAATTTATTAAATTGAAGATCCAAACCTGAGACACTGAAGAAAGCTAAATACATGGGGGAGGAAAATGGTTTCCTTGAATTCAAGAATAATTTTCATAAAAAACTGAAAAAGAAACAATAATAGACTGTGGCTCTTTCTCATACTTCACAGATTTTCACACAGTTCAGCACAAGTGCTTGTGTGGGTGGAGACCGAGGGGAAGCAGCCATGTTCCTGTTCTTCTCAGATGTCGCTAGTCTCTGCTAGCTGACTTTTTTTTTTCCTGTTTTCTCCAGCTTTTCCTTTTCTCTCTCACTACATCTCCATTTCTTTTCTCCTTTTCTCTGCCTTTTTTTCTAGGAATCTTCTATCCTGCCACTTGGCCATGTGTTTGAGGTTTGATGCAAATCATAACCAATGTTCTTGATTCCTTTTTAGAGGATACATCATCCTGAATCACTGGTTCCAGGCAAAAGATGGTGCCAGGTTCTCTCAATGCTAATTTTCTCTTTTCAATGCTCTCTCATAACTAAAATAAAAACGTTCTGCCAGGAGCACAGTAGCAAACTGGCTTTCAATATCATACAGACCAAGGGGTGTGCCATCTTATGGGAAGTGAGTTAACTGCGATCAGCCTCAATTTCCCTACAACATATAATAGTATATGTTACATAGGGACTTTTATTAAGGATTAAACATGGTAATGTATGTAACTTCATAGCCCAATAAGAAATGAGGAGCAAATGTTAGCTCTGATAATGACAATAATGAAAATAGATACAGTAAAGCCACAGCCAAGCTTCTAGTATCTGTAAAATATCGTCACTAAATAATTATCTTACTCTCTTATTTTTCCAGTTGAGCTATTTCAAATCCTAAAAGATGATGCTGTGAAAGTGCTGCACTCAATATGCTAACAAATTTGGAAAACTCAGCATTAGCCACAGGACTGGAAAAGGTCAGTTTTCATTTCAATTCCAAAGAAAGGCAATGCCAAAGAATATTCAAACTATACCACAATTGCACTCATCTCACATTGTAGCAAAGTAATGTTCAAAATTCTCCAAGCCAGTCTTCGACAGTACATGAACAGTGAACTTCCAGATGTTCAAACTGGATTTAGAAAAGGCAGAGGAACCAGAGAACAAATTGCCAATATCTGATGGATCATCGAAAAAGCAAGAGAGTTCCAGAAAAACATCTACTTCTGTTTTATTGACTATGCCAAAGCCCTTGACTGTGTGGATCACAACAAACCATGGAAAATTCTTAAAGAAATGTGAATACCAGACCCCTTACCTGCCTCCTGAGAAATCTGTATGCAGGTCAAGAAACAACAGTTAGAACAGGACATGGAACAACTGATCAGTTCCAAACTGGGAAAGGAGTATGTCAAAGCTGTATATTGTCATCTTGTTAATTTAACTTATATGCAGAGGACATCATGCAAAATGCCAGGTTGGATGAAGCACAAGCTGGAAGCAAGATTGCTGGGAGAAATAGCAATAACCTCAGATATGCAAATGACACCACCCTTAAGTCAGAAAGCAAAGAAGAACTAAAGAGCCTCTTGATGAAAGGGAAAGAGATTGAAAAAGTTGGCTTAAAACTCAACATTCAGAAAACTAAGATCATGGCATCTGGTCCCATCACTTCATGGGAAATAGGTGGGGAAACAATGACAACAGAGATAGACTCTTTTGGGGGGCTCCAGAATCACTGCAGATGGTGACTGTAGCCATGAAATTAAAAGACACTGGCTACTTGGAAGAAATGTTATGACCAACCTAGATATTAAACCAGCATATTAAAAAGCAGAGACATTACTTTGTCAACAAACATCCATTTAGTCAAGGCTATGGTTTTTCCAGTAGTCACTTGTGAATGTGAGAGTTGGACCATAAAGAAAGCTGAGCACTGAAGAATTGATGCTTTTGAACTGTGGTGTTGGAGAAGTCTCTTGAGAGTCCCTTGGACTGCAAGGACATCCAACCAGGCCATCCTAAAGGAAATCAGTCCTGAATATTCATTCGAAGGACTGATGCTGAAGCTGAAACTCCAATACTTTGTCCACCTGATATGAAGAACTGACTCATTGGAAAAGACCCTGATTCTGGGAAAGATTGACGGTGGGAAGAGAAGGGGATGACAGAGGATGAGATGGTTGGATGGCATCACTGACTCGATGGGCATGAGTTTGAGCAAGCGCGGGGAGTTGGTGATGGACAGGGAGGCCTGGCATGCTGCAGTCTGTGGGGCTGTAAAGAGTCAGACACAACTAACTGACTGAACTGATCTTATTTTTATCTTCTAATTATCTTGCTTTCTTACTATAAGTTCTGTCCACATGGAGCAAAATAAAGAAAACCTCAGAAGCAAGTATGCCATCTTTGATTCATCTATTGGGTACATTTTATTACCTGATGCAATACTGCAAATAGGCCAAAGTCTGTCCTCGTGGCTATAGTCCAATAGCCAATACTTTTACCGATTTTCTGTATATGAATTACAATGTCTTAGTCTCAGCCTTCTACCATTTGGTCTAATTCAGAAATATATCATCTCTAAATTTTTTCTTGTATCTTAAACTTATTTATTATTTATCATTCTCCAGACAGAATAATCCAGACTTTATAAAATATTATACACAGTATCAGTCCTCACAGATATACCTTTAGTCTAATTAGAGTGGGTATGTTTATTCTTTGCCTGACTATGTGAAATAAATACTCCAGCTCATTCACTTCCTTCCAAAGATATTGTTGTTTTTCTGTCTAAAAGTCCTTTTCCCAAGGTACTGACATATCTAGACAGATTTTCCCTATCTCTATCAAAAGTATAAGTTCTTAAACTGTTCTGACTGATGGATGTTTGTGAAAATCTGATGAAAAGGATAGATGTTTTACCTGACAAAATGCACACATGTTTCCATGGATTGACTATGTCCTCTCCTAATTTCATATGTTAAAATCTTCACCCCCATGGTGATGGTATTAGGAAGTGGGGCCTTTGGAAGGTGATTAGGTCATGAGGGTGGAGCCCTCATACATGAGTTAGTGCTCTCATAAAAGAGACCTGAGAGAGCTCCCTAGAGTCTCCCAACACATAAGGATAAAAAAAGAAAAGGGCCTGGAAGCGGGCCTTCACCAGACCCTGCTGGAACCCTCATCTCAAGACTTCCAGCCTTCAGAATGGTGAAAATAAATATTTCTTGTTTATAATTCACAGAGTGTATGGTCTTTTATTATAGCAGCCCAAACAAACTAGTTGCCAACTAGCTCATCTCCCTTCCTTTTGGCTTTTTTTTTTTTTTTCTCTCCAGAAGGTATGCCTTTCAAAAACTGCCTCCTCAAATCCCGCATACTTTCAAATTCCTTTCTTTCATTTATGCTCTGATCCACCAGGCACATTTAGTATTTCCAGCCTTCCTAAAGGCTTAGTCTTTCTGGCGGCAGGTTTGAATTAACTCTAAGCCAATTCTAGCTCACACCTTCTCTCTTGCAGAATGGTTCCAGCCCCTCTTTGCTTACTGCAAGATCTTGTTTCAGGGATGCTAGATGAGAGAACTCAGGCTGGATTTTGCTCTTTCAGAATTCTGTCTTAGAATTTGTATGAATTTTATTACTCTCTGTCTCTAAATTAGGCTGAAAGTATTGATTTTTCCTCCTTGTTGATCCATATTATTTGTGGATGAAATACTAAGAAATATGGACATAGGCAGCTACCATTGTCCTCAACTATCTGGGATTCCTCAGAGATAATTCTGCTAGCAGTATGAAGGATGGATTGGAAGATAGGCTAAAAGGTGGAAAGACTCATTAGGAAGCTATTTTAATAATGTAAATAAAATATGAGGGCCATAATTAACTCTGCAGATGGACAATATAATGGGTTCAGTTGATATTGGGAATTTGCTAAGTGTCAAGCAGTGGAAGGAGGGAAGGGTGAACTCTCTGTTTCTGGCTTAGCCATTGAATATCATTATGGTAGTGAAAGGGTAACAGGCAGGAAGGCCAGGGGTGTCCAAACGGAGGAAATAGGCTGCAAGTGCCAGACATTTTTATCTCTCTTAAGCAGCAGGAGGAAACAAACCAGCGATATGTTTTTCCTTCTCTATACAAATTTAAAAGGAATTTTCTCTTAAAATGCTGTGTTGCCATGACACCTGGTTTCACCTGAAGCTAACTATTCTCAAACCTTGAGTTAACCAATACATTTTTTTATGGAAATGTTTATCGTAAAGCTATGTTAATTTACCCCAGACTCTGTAAGTTCCACCAAATGGCCCAATCTACTTACTCAGGTATTTTTCCCTAATCTATGTAAACAAAACTATTTGTTTGGTAATCTGCCCTTCTACAAGATTCAAGTCAATCATTTTATGGCCAGGGATGACTTATCTGGTGCCATTCTAAATTCCAAGACATTCCTTTCTTTTCATTAACAGACTGTGAGTGACTATATGGCTAAAGACTGGGGGAGGAGGGGGGGAGGTACTCTTTTGCCCCCTTCTGATGCCTATGTCAGAAGTTTTCTCTATCTCCTTTATACTTTAATAAAACTTTATTACACAAAATCTCTGAGCAATCCAGCCTCGTCTCTGGCCCTGGATTGAATTCGTCTCCTCCGGAGGCCAAGAATCCCACGTCTTATCGTTCAGCAACAAACTTTCAGTAGGACCATTCAGAAATAAAGAAAATAGGATGAGGGCTGATTTGGGCAGATAGAAAATGTATGTAGAAGGAATTTAATGAATTCAATTTCAGAACTAGGAATTTGGGATATCTGAGTAACACCCGGTTGGATTTTCTTACTAGGGATTTAGAAATAGAGAGAACAAAAAATATTGTAACTAAAAAGATAGCAATCTGGGAGTCCACAACATAAACCTGATAGGAAAAGCTCTGTTCACATGTGGGACTTTTCAAGGAAAAGGAAGTAGAAATGAAAAGAGGAAAGGATGTCAAGATAAAAGCGTCATTTTCATTGATGGTGTAGCAAAGGAAGAGACTTGGAAAAGAGAAACCAGTGACACAGGGGGAAAATGGAAGAGGCCCATCTTGGAAGCTGATGGCGAAATCAGCTCCTTAATGGAAGAGTTTGTCCACCTTCTCAATATGGAACAGAAAATAAAGAAGGAAGTAAAGGTATGAACATCAAGTTGCTTGAGGACTTAAGATCTTTTGAAGTTTTTAGCTTTAGGAGGTCATTGATAATGTGTGCAAAGCATAGTTCTTAGAAGTTGGTGAGGATGAATATCAGATTACAGAGGGTTGAGGGATGAATGAGAGGTAAAGAATGGCAGACATAAAGTATAGACCTCTTAAATCTATAGTGCCTCATCCATTCCAATCACTTAAAAACACAATATAGTAGTAGTGAAAATATACCTAGTAATACTCTTTTAACATTTAGCACTCCTTATCTGTGGCACTTCTGACTATATGTGTATCTTCCTTCTTTTTCATTTTAAATGGAAAGTTCCTTTATGTAAAGAAACATATCTACATCATGTTTGTATTCTGCAGTAGTGAGCAAGTATGATGAATTAGTAAGCATCTGTTAGCCCAATGAATGAGCCAATGAAAGACCTAAAGTCCAAATCCTTGGCATGATACTCAGTCCCTGTTTCCAGGTGCCACTTCCTATTAGAATATCTAGCCTCCAGTTTGAAACAATGAAGAGATTCTGACTCTTATTTTATGAGATGTGAATGTCAGTCCCTGGCAACCACAGCAGAGGAGACATTAGGGTACATGGAAGACTCTGACAACCAGCTGGGGTCTGTAAAGGGCCATTCTCACAGGCTTCCTCCAAAGTGGGTTTCAGATCCTAATATATTTCACCATTTATCTGTCCTTGTATAAGTAAAGAAATATTTTTCATATGTAACTACCCACAGGGGCTTTTTAATTTTATTACTGCTCTCTATAGTGCTGCCCAAGCAAATATTCTTTGAGCTTATTTTGATTACTAACACAGTTTGCATTTGTTTGATTTCCAAGTCCGCCTCAAAGTGAGACTCCAGCGGAGACCTCCAGATCTTCTCCACATTGGCTCTGTTTTGAAAGGCTTTGATTGATATGGGTTTCAGAGAACATACCACTGAGCATGAATATGAAAGCAACAGCATGTACACAGAGAAAGGAAGAGAAAACAACCCAGAGCAAATGTGCCAGAGCTTAGTTTTTAAGGAAAAAGGACCAAAGGACAAATGTGGATCAAAATATCCAATGCATGATTTCATACACTTTTGACTGTAACCCCAGGTATGCCTTCCAATATAGGCCAACAGATTTTTTTGAAAGCTAAAGGAAGACATACATCAGAATAGTTTTCTGTTACAGTGTAATCCAAATATCTGAACATATTTAATTTCTCCAGCTGGCTGTGGTGACCATATGAATATTTGTATGAAATTGGCTTGAACTCCTTAAATTCCCTATAATTATTTGGATAGAGATGTGGTAGGCAAGCCTATGTTTCTCTGTGTCATTTCAGCTTAATTCTTACTCTCTGTCACAAGTGACATCTCCTACATGTTTGTTCTACACCCCATTGATCCACTGAATCACACATAGATACCTTTATTCTCCCAAAAGCCTCCAATTCAAGGTGATGTGCATTTCAGATCTAACTTAAGAATTTAGAGATAACGAGGAAAGAGGTAGGATTACTTAGCTGCATAGCAGGACAAATGGCTTATATTGACAATTAGGCACTTCTCTTTTTGAACTGACCTAGGGAATTTGTGGTGGCCATTTTTCCTAGTAGTATTTTAACCTTGCATGATGCTGCTGTCCATCTTTCTCTTCAAACCAAGCTCACTCATCCAAAGCTCCCACCAAGGTTAAGATCATTTCTGTTGCAGAACTGTTTAGCTAACTCTCTGTTTTATCACAAAGCATTTGCTCATGCCCAAAGAGCCTGATCCTCATATTTATGACTGAACATGACTCTTTTTTCCCTAGGAGGAGTTCTGTGCCAGACCTCAAAATGACCTCAAAATCTTTCTTCCTCTACTATTTCAGACTAAAGCATGTCTGGTTGGGCTGTCTGTGACAGAAATTGTGTATGTACATCATCACAGTCTCATAAAAAATAAAGATACAGAGGATATATTTTACTTCCTTTGCCCTTTCCCCCAAATTACTTATCCCATTTCTCCCCATCTTGAGCTTATCTCTCTTTCAAAAGATCCAACAAAACAGTTAAAGAAGGAAAAATAGTTTTGAGAGCCTTCTCTTGCAGTCCCCAACCCCCAACTTGGTTCACTATATCCAGAGTGTTTATTTGCCCCTGGGATGGGTAATTTTATGTATCAACTTGCCAAGGCCATTGATATTTGGTCAAACGTAATTCTGGATGTGTCTGTGAGGGTGTCTTTGAATGACATTAACATTTGAATCAGTAGACTGAGTAAAGCAAATTGCAGAACATGGAACAACCAGTTCAATTACACCAGCCACTAGAAAGACCTCATGACAGGGCTAGAATTCTTCTTAAACTTTTCTCTTTACTCCTACCTCAACCGTACATACACATTCAGAAATGTTTCTAATCTATATTTTTATAACTTAAAGAGCTGGCCTCCCCAGAATGTCTGTTTTCACCTAAAAGTATTAAAAACTCCTCCAGTACGGTTGGGCCCCTGGAGAAGGGAAAGACTACCCACTCCAGCATTCTGGCCTGGAGAATCCATGGACTGTATAGTCCATGGGGTCGCAGAGAGTCGGACACAACTGAGTGCCTTTCACTTTCACTTTTCACAGTTGAGAATTTCTCCACTGCTTCATCTCCCCCAAGTGATGCATCATGGACATTCTCTTTACAGCATGATCAACTCTGGGTTTCATGGCCCACTGCATTCTGTTTTCGAGCATTTGACTTTCAAAGATCCTAGGGATTGAAAAAGGGGACTGGGAGAGGGAAGAAAAGGGGAGGGGAGTAGGGCGTACGTGAGCATATTTAAATAAATGTCAGCAAAGTCTGTGAGCACAGGTGGGCGTCACCTGGACAAGTTCAGGCAGCAGATTTTAATGAAAACTCCCTTGGCATTGACAAGAACTGCTAACGAGGCTCCCCGGAATCAGGGACACACGGAGCTTGCTCAAGTGATTCCCGTGGCCCACCCGCCTTGGCCAGTCTCCCTCTCTCCTTCCTGGCACAGCAGACAGAGCTTTCAGCAGTCTCCCGGTGCTGACTCTGATTTCTGATGCTGACTGCCAGCCTGGAAGACAAAGTGAAACTTGTTGCTTTTCCTTTGTACCCCTGCCACAACAGCCTTATTCTCCAGGCAATGTGCATACTCTGACTGATTAGGGGAAGAATTGGTTCAAGGAAGTTCACATTCAATATTTCACTGTACTATCTCACTGAATAGAGCACCTACACTTCCTATTGCATACATTCCCCAGTAAGTGGGGGCGAGTACATGACCAAATAAGTGAAACAAAGCAAATATAAAGGCAGGAGAGTTGCCACATAGGTCTGTGTAATTAAGGAGATCTTTAAAAATGGAGAGGGGAGTAGAAATCTGTAAAATTTATGTTCCTCAATTATTCGGTTATCTCTACCTCCTCCTCCCCAAACATGTCTCTGTTCTCTGTAGATAAACCCACAGATAATCTTCCATGGCTTTTGCTACAGGGTCTAACCCTCAGGATCTTTTTAGGAGAGTTTCCACTTTGTCCAGTAAATACTCAAAAAAATCTCGTGTGAGCATCTAGTTAGTGTTCTTAGTCTTACCCTCAAGTTTCCAACAGTGCTTTGGTTACCATTTGGCAGGGAGACATGGGCCTGATAGGGCAGATGGGATAAAGCTGAAGGAAAGTGGGAAAACAACAACTGGATGTTGGGAGATTAAGGAGGCTTGTAAGTGGTTTGCTGGTCAATACAGATACCAACCATCACAAGAACTGCTAGCCTACAAGCTGTGTTTTGGTGTCCTGAAGATTGGGTATTTTGCAGTTTCAATGTGGATATGACTCATTCAATAATAACACAGCAACATTTTTCAATATCTTCTATGGTCCCAGCCTCTGTTCCAGATGTTGGAGCTCACATTTCAGCATTTGCAGACCCATATACAGTGACTCTAGTGTTGTGATCCTTCTGTTCTTCACTAATGTGGATCAGGCCATATTGTTATGCAAACATTGCTCCCTAGGACTTGGCGATCCTGGATTCTATTTCATGAACTTCCATTCCAACAGGTCTATAGTTTGTTCAGGGCATGAAGTCTCAGATTTCACATGTGTAAAATGTGGATATTAGTTTGGTACCTTAACACTTAAGCCCTTGTAAAGAGCAAATGCAAAAATGCTTTAAAATACTCAAGGGAAAATAGACTCAAATTAAAATTTATAGGTACAATCAAGAAATACAGGAAAATAATCAAAAGAGTGAAATTGACATAAAGAAAGAAATGAAAAGGAATCAGAAGGAAAGCAGTGGAATGGAAGACAGGCAAAGAAAGAACAACAAAAGTATAATCAGAATCACGGGGCGGGGGGTGGGGGAGGCAGGGAAACAGGCAGTGGACCACAGATAATATTCAACACTCTAATCTCAGAAAAGTTTCCAGAAATATAAAATGAGACCCAATTGTACACTCTGAAAGAAATTAAAGAATTACCTGGACAAGTTAAACCACATCACAATCAATTCTGAGACATATCCTAGATAAAACTATTTGATTTCAAAGATGAAGATATTCAAGACATGCAGGCAAAATGCCATTTAAAGATGTCTGACTTTACAAAACATAAAAAGCAAGGCAAGAGGAGGACTTCCATTTTTAAAAAATTCAGTGAAAGAATATATGAACCAAAGATTTTGTAACCAGTCAATCTGCCCTTCAAACACCAAGGTTACAAAACAAAGCCAATGAGCAATTTTCAGTATACAGCTAAGTTCAGTTGCTCTGTTGTGTCTGATTCTTTATGACCCCACGGACTGCAGCACGCCAGGCCTCCCTGTCCATCACCAGCTCCTGGAGCTTACTCAAATTCAAGTCTATTGAGTCGGTGATGCCATCCAAACATCTCATCCTCTGTTGTCCCCTTTTCCTCTCGCCATCAATCTTTCCCAGCGAGTCAGTTCTTCATATCAGGTGGCCAAAGTATTGGAGTTTCGGCTTCAGCATCAGTCCTTTGAATGAATATTCAGGACTGATTTCCTTTAGGGTGGACTGGTTGGATCTCCTTGCAGTCCAAGGGACTCTCAAGAGTCTTCTCCAACACTGCAGTTCAAAAGCATCAATTCTTTGGTGATCAGCTTTCTTTATAGTCCAAATCTCACAACCATACCATAATGGAAAACCACAGCTATGACTAGACAGACCATTGTTGGCAAAGTAATATCTTAACTTTTTAACATGCTGTCTAGGTTGGTCATCATAACTTTTCTTCCAAGGAGTAAGTGTCTTTTAATTTCATGGCTGCAGTCATCATCTGCAGTGATTTTGGAGCCCCCAAAATAAAGTCTGTCACTTTTTCCATTGTTTCACCATCTATTCGCCATGAAGTGATGGGACCAGATGCCACGATCCTAGTTTTCTGAATGTTGAGTTTTAAGCCAACTTTTTCACTCTCCTCTTTCACTTTCATCAAGAGACTCTTCAGTTCTTCTTCGCTTTCTGACTTAAGGGTGGTGTCATTTGCTTATCTGAGGTTATTGTTATTTCTCCCAGCAATCTTGATTTCAGCTTGTGCTTTATCCAGCCCGGCATTTCACATAATGTACTCTGCATATGAGTTAAATAAATAGGGTGACAATATACAGCCTTGATGGACTCCTTTCCCAATTTGGAACCAGTCTGTTGTTCCAGGTGCAGTTCTAACTGTTGCTTCTTGACCTGCACACAGATTTCTCAGGAGGCAGGTCACATGGTCTGGTATTCCCATCTCTTTAAAAACTTTCCAGATTGCTGTGATCCACACAGTCAAAAGCTTTGGTGTAATCAATAAAGCAGAATTATATGTTTTCCTGGAACTCTCTTGCTTTATTGATGAACCAGCGGATGCTAGCAATTTGAACTCTGGTTCCGCTGCTGCTACGTCATTTCAGTTGTGTCCGACTCTGTGCAACCCTATAGACGGCAGCCAACCAGGCTCCCCCACCCCTGGGATTCTCCAGGAAAGAATACTGGAGTGGGTCTGGTTCCACTACCTTTTCTAAATCCAACTTGAACATCTGGAAGTTCACAGTTCACATACTGTTGAAGCCTAGCTTGGAGAATTTTGAGCATTACTTTGCCAGAATGCGAGATGAGTGCAATTGTGCAGTAGTTTGAACATTCTTTGGCCTTGCCTTTCTTTGGGATTGGAATGACAACTGACCTTTTCCAGTCCTGTGGCCACTGCTGAGTTTTCCAAATTTGCTGGCATATTGAGCGCAGCACTTTCACAGTATCATCTTTTAGGATGTGAAATAGCGCACTGGCATTCCATCACCTCCACTAGCTTTGTTCGTAGTGATGCTTCCTAAGGCTCACGTGAATTCGCATGCCAGGATATATGGCTGTAGGTGGGTGATCCCACCATCACGGTTATCTGGGTCGTGAATATATTTTTTGTACAGTTCTTCTGTGTATTTTTGCCACCTCTTCTTAGTATCTTCTCCTTCTGTTAGGTCCATACCATTTCTGTCCTTTATTGTTACCATCCTTGTATGAAATGTTCTCTTGGTATCTCTAATTTTCTTGAAGAGATCTCATCTTTCCCATTCTACTGTTTTCTTTTATTTCTTTGCACTGATCACTGAGGAAGGCTTTCTTATCCCTCCTTGCTATGCTTTGGAACTCTGCATTCAAATGGGTATATTTTACCTCTTCTCCTTTGCCTTTGCATCTTTTCTTCTCTCAGGTATTTGTAAGGTCTCCTCAGACAACCATTTTGCCTTTTTGCATTTCTTTTTCTTGGGGATGGTCTTGATCACTGCTTCCTGTAAAATGTCATGAACATCCATCCATCCATAGTTCTAATTCAATGAATCTATTTGTCACTTCCACTGTATAATTGCAATAGATTTGATTTAGGCCATACCTGAATGGTCTAGTGGTTTTCCCTACTTTCTTCAATTTAAGTCTGAATTTACCAATATGGAGCTCATGATCTGAGCCGCAGTCAGCTCCCAGTTTCTTTTTTCTGACTTCATCCATCTTTGGCTACAATTTCTCCATCTTTGGCTGTGAAGAATATAATCTGATTTCCATGTTGACCATCTGGTGATATCCATGTGTAGAGACTTCTCTTGTGTTGTTGGAAGAGGGTGTTTGCTATGATGAGTGCATTCTCTTGGCAAAACTGTTAGCCTTTGACCTGTTTCGTTTTGTACTTCAAGGCCAAATTTGCCCGTTACTAAAGTAATGCTCAAAATTCTCCAAGCCAGGCTTCAGCAATACATGGACCAAGAACTTCCAGATGTTCAAGCTGGTTTTAGAAAAGGCAGAGGAACCAGAGATCAAATTGCCAATATGCGCTGGATCATTGAAACATCAAGAGAGTTCCAGAAAAACATCTATTTCTGCTTTAATGACTACTCCAAAGCCTTCAACTGTGCAGATCACAATACACTGTGGAAAATTCTGAAGGAGATGGGAATACCAGATCACCTGACCTGCCTCTTGAGAAACCTATATGCAGGTCAGGAAGCAAAAGTTAGAACTGGACATGGAACAACAGACTGGTTCCAAATTGGGAAAGGAGTATGTCAAGGCTGTATATTGTCACCCTGCTTATTTAACTTATATGCAGAGTATATCATGAGAAACGCTGGGCTGGAAGAAGCACAAGCCGGAATCAAGATTGCCAGGAGAAATATCAATAACCTCAGATATGCAAATGACACCACCCTTATGGCAGAAATTGAAGAGGAGCTAAAAAGCCTCTTGATGAAAGTGAAAGAGGAGAGTGAAAAAGTTGGCTTAAAGCTCAACATTCAGAAAACTAAGATCATGGTATCCAGTCCCATCACCTCATGGGAAATAGATGGGGAGACAGTGGAAACAGTGTCAGACTTTATTTTTTGGGCTCTAAAATCACTGCAGATGGTGACTGCAGCCATGAAATTAAAAGACACTTACTCCTTGGAAAGTTATGACTAACCTAGATAGTATATTAAAAAGCAGAGACTTCACTTTGCCAACAAAGGTCTGTCTAGTCAAGGCTATGGGTTTTTCCAGTGGTCATGTATGGATGTGAGAGTTGGACCATAAAGAAAGCCGAGCACTGAAGAATTGATGCTTTTGAACTGTGGTGTTGGAGAAGACTCTTGAGAGTCCCTTGGACTGCAAGGAGATGCAACCAGTCCATCCTAAAGGAGATCAGTCCTGGGTGTTCATTGGAAGGACTGATGCTGAAGCTGAAACTCCAATACTTTGGCCACCTCATGTGAAGAATTGACTCATTGGAAAAGACCCTGATGCTTGGAGGGGTTGGGGGCAGGAGGAGAAGGGGACGACAGAGGATGAGATGGCTGGATGGCAATACCGACTCGATGGGCATGAGTTTGAGTAAACTCTGGGAGTTTGTGATGGACAGGGAGGCCTGGCGTGCTGTGATTCATGGGGTCACAAAGAGTCGGACACCACTGAGTGACTGAACTGAACTGAACTGACTGAAAGGTATCTCTGACTTGTGCATTCCAGTCCCTATAATGAAAAGGATATCTTTTTTGCATGTTAGTTCTAGAAGATCTCATAGGTCTTCATAGAACCGTTCAACTTCAGCTTCTTCAGATTTACTGCTCAGGTCATAGACTTGGATTACCGTGATATTGAATGGTTTGCCTTGGAAACGAAGAGAGTCATTCTGTTGTTTTGGAGATTGCATCCAAGTACTGCATTTTGGACTCTTTGGTTGACTATGATGACTACTCCATTTCTTCTAAGGGATTCTTACCCACAGTAGAAGATGTAATGGTCATCTGAGTTAAAGTCACCCATTCTGATCCATTTTACTTCACTGATTCCTAAAATGTCAATGTTCACTCTTGCCATCTCCTGTTCAACCACTTCCAATTTGCCTTGATTCATGGACCCAACATTCCAGGTTCCTATGTAATATTGCTCTTTACAGCATCAGACCTTGCTTCCATCACCAGTCACATCCACAGCTGGGTGTTCTTTTTGCTTTGGTTCCGTCTCTTCATTCTTTCTGGAGTTATTTCTTCACTGATCTATATAGTTGCATATTGGGCACCTACCGACCTGGGGGGTTCATCTTTCAGTGTCCTATCTTTTTGCCTTTTCATGCTGTTTATGGATTTCTCAGGGAAGAATACTGAAGTGGTTTGCCATTCCCTTCTCCAGTGGACCACGTTTTGTCATAACTCTCCACCATGACCCATCCATTTTGGGTGGCCCTACATGGCATGGTTCATAGTTTCATTGAATTAGACAAGGTTGTGGTCCATGTGATGGGATTGGTTAGATTTCTGTGATTGTGGTTTTCATTCTGTCTGCCCTCTGCTGGATAAGGATAAGAGGCTTATGGAAGCTTCCTGATGGGAGAGACTGACTGAGAGGGAAACTGGGTCTTGTTCTAATGGGCTAGGACATGCTCAGTAAATCATTAATCCAATTTTCTGTTGATGGGTGGGGCTGTGTTCCCTCTTTGTTGTTTGATCTGAGGCCATACTGTGGTGGAGGTTATAAGGCCCTGTTGACACACTGCTACACTCCGTGCCCCAACCCTGCGGCAGTCCACTGCTGACCCGTACCTCCACAGGAGACACTCAGACACAGTTCTGGCTCAGTCTCTGTGGGGTCTCTGGGTCCTGGTGTGAACGAGGTTTGTTTGAGCCTTCTGAACATATCTGACGGGCATGAGGTTTGATTCCAAACGTGATTTCATTCCTCCTATCATCTTGCTGGGGCTTCTCTTTTGCCCTTGGACCTGGGTTATCTTTTTTTGGTGGGATCCAACATTCTCCCATCGAGGGTTGTTCAGTCGCGAGTTGTAATTTTGGAGTTCTCGTGGGAGAAAATGGGGCTTCCCTTATAGCTCAGTTTGTAAAGAATCCACCTGCAATGCAGGAGACCCTAGTCCAATTCCTGGGTTGAGACTATCTGCTGAAGAATGGAAAAAGCTTCCCACTCCAGAAATCTGGCCTGGAGAACTCCATGGACTGTATAGTCCATGGGGTCGCAAAGAGTCAGACAGGACTGAGTGACTTTCACTTTTAATATACAAGAACTTAAGAAATTCTGTATATATCAGTCCTTTTTGAAAAATATCCCAGTGTACTACTTAGCAAACTATGGCCCACGGTCCTGTGTGGTAAATTACAGTCACGCTCATTCATACTGCCTATGGTTACCTTCATACTATGATCGAGTTCTGACAGAAACAGTTTGTGGTCTCCTGCTCTACATCGCCCCAAGATTTCACTATCTGGCGCTTTACAGAAAAAGTTTGCTGGCCTCTGCCAACCAGAGCGTGAGCTCTTTCCAACCAAGTAACGATGAGGAAAACTTTGGCATAAGGACTGAATGCAAGCACTTTAAAATATAGGAATATACATATAAGACTAAAGCAATGTCAGAGGTGAGAGTGGAATACTAATACCCAATTGGTATGTATTGTGATAAATTAGAAATATTGCAGTTGAAAATGGGAAGGGAGGAGGGGAAAAGAGGAAATATAAAAAGTTCCTTGTTGCATAGGTAAAACATGGGTGCTAAATAAAATGAAAGTTGATAAGCTAGGTGGTAAAAGGTTAAATAAAGGACATTTGAAAGAGTAGCATTTGACAAAAATACAGACCTTCCTGTGTACTCCCCCATTTTTGAAAAAAAAGAGCAAACTATACAAGCAACTTAAAGAGAAAGAATCTCATAAGGCAACATATGTAATGAGTAAATAATATATGGCACACAGAATTGAGACCACACATAGTAGTCACATAAATAACTGTGAGTGGGCTTAATTCACTGTATTAGTTAGTAGGGCTGCCATAACAGAATACCACAGACTAAGTGACTTAGACAACAGAAATTCACTCTCTCATTGTCCTGGAGGCTAGAAATCCACAATGAAGGTGCCAGGAGGTCTGGTTTATTTTGACCTTTGCTTGCAGATGCCTTCCCTCTATATTTTCACATAGTCTTTCCTCTCCACGTGCATCCCTCGTGTCTTTCTTTCTGCCCTAATCTTTTCTTATAAAGACATTGTCAGATTGGCTGAGGACCCACTCTTGCAGGCACATTTTAACTTAATCTTTTCCTTAAAGGCCTTATCTTCATATTCAACCCCATTCTATATAATGGAATTTGGGGCTTCAATATGAATTCTGTGTGTGTGCTAAGTCACTTCAATTGTGTCTGACTCTTTGCAACCCCATGGACTGTAGCCTGCTAGGCTCCTCTGTCTATGAGATTCATCAGGCAAAGATACTGGAGTGGGTTGCCACTACCTCCTCCAAGGGATCTTCCTGACCCAGGGATTGAATGGGGCATCTCTTATTGTCTCCTGAAAAGGCAGGCAGGTTTTTTTACCACTAGCGCCACCTGAGAAGCCCTAATATGAGTTTTGGAGGAACACAATTCAGCCTAAAATATTCATCTAGTAAAGAAAAAAGATTTTCTGTTTGGCTCAAAAAAATAAAACCCCATTATTGACCCCATTCAAGTATGAAAGTTGAACCAGACACATTTTTAGAAGAAATAGAAACAATTCTTAAAACACACTAATAAAAATGCCCCATGCCTGGAGGTTTTTACATACGAATTTTACCAAATTTCCAAAGACCATGTAGTCTTAATACTCTAAAGTTATTACAGAGCACTGAAAAGGAAGAAAAGCTTCCTAATTTCTCTTATTAAACAAGATATTAATCTAATTTAAACCAGAAAGAGTACAAAGGAAGAACATTAAAGACTAATTTTACCCATAAATACTGGTGAAAAAATTTTAAAAAAATTAGTAAGCAAAATACAGCACAACATTAAGAAAATAATGTACCATGACCAAGTAGGATTTGTTCCCAAAATGTAAGATTAGTTCAACACTAGGAGATCTATTAATATCACATACCATACTATGAAATCTAAGGGGACTACTATGATTATCTTCAAAGGTTTTGAAAGTACCTTGGACAAAAATTTAACATCCACTATTGCTAAAAAAAAAAAAAAAAAATCTCAAGAAAATAAGAATTGAGACATAGATATTTTCTTAACATATGTGTGTATGTGTATACCTTACTCTTTAAACAGTTATCTCATTTAAAGGGGAGATACTTCATGCATTTCCACTATCTCTTTTACTTGTTGATATTTTACTAGCTGCTGCTGCTGCTAAGTAGCTTTAGTTGTGTCCAACTCGGTGCGACCCCATAGACGGCAGCCAACCAGGCTCCTCTGTCCCTGGGATTTTCCAGGCAAGAATACCGAAGTGGGTTGCCATTTCCTTCCCCAGGGCATTCGTGCATGCATGCTAAGTCACTTCAGTCATGTCCGACTCTGTGCGACCCCATGGACAGCAGCCCACCAGGCTCCTCTGTCCATGGGATTCTCTAGGCAAGAATACTGGAGTGGGTTGCCATTTCCTTCTCCAGATAGTTTACTAGGATATTAGTCAAATTAGACAAGAGAAGCAAACAAGATAATAAAAACAGATACAGGAGCAATATTATCTTCATTTGCAAATGGTATGATAGTATACTGGAATATCACCAGGGGATCAATGATAAATTACCCCGAATAATCAAATAACTCAGTGAAATAACAAACTATAACATTAATATATGAAAATCAACAGTCTTCATATAAGCATGTAATAAATGGTTAAAGGTCATAAAGGTAGAGAAAAACCCATTTAAAATCTTATTTTAAAAAAAGATAGCATACTTGGGAACAGATTTGACATAAAATGTATAAAATCTCTACAAGGAAAATGGTAAAACAATTCAAAAGTCACAAAAATAGACTTGAAATAGACATTCTTTTTCCTGGATAGAAAATCTCAACATAAAGATGTCAGGTCTCCCTCGGTTAATATATACAATCAATATAACTCCAACAAAAATGCAAACAAGCTTTTTTGTAGTTAGACAAATCACTATTAAAGTTCATATGGGAAAACAAACATGCAAGAATAGCATGGAAAAATGGCTAAAGAGAAATTATGAGGTAAGAACTAGCCCTAGTAGGTATTAAAACATACTGTTTAGTATCTTTGCCATTACAAGTATAGTAGTACTAGTGCATTGAGAGATAAGAGGGTTAGTGGATTAGAATAGAACGTCCATAACTGGATGCAAGTATACATGGAAACTGACTATTTGACAAAGACATCATTCTAAATTCCTGGGTAAAGATGGAGGTTTTTAAAATAAATGGTGATGGGTCAACTAAGGAGTCATTTTGGGGGAAAAAAAGGATAAAATTAAACCATATCTCTCACCATAAACAAGAATAAACTCCAAATGGATTAGGAACCAAAATGGAAAAAAAAAGAATAAACCACAAATGATAAGAGAAAACACAGATGAATTCCTCTAACTTCACAGAGAAAGGTGTTTTAACTATGACTCAGAATTCAGAGGCAATAATAAAAAGGTAAGTTTGACAATATTTTTAAATTTTTATGAAAAAAATCACCATAAACAAAGTCTAAAGGAAACTAGGAAAAACTATTCACAACATATTCTACACACTGAGGGCTAATATTTCTAGCACATTAAAACAAACAAAAAACTTTAAAATGAAGGGGAAAACATTAAAATGTCAAAAAATATGAACAGACAATTCTCTCTCTCTCTACATATAATCATATATGTATATATACATATATATACATATATACTTATATAAGTATATACTTATATATATACATATATAAGTCTCCTCAAATAGGGAGAAAATGTTTTATCTCACTCATAATGAGAGAACTGCAAATTAAGATAATGCTGCTGCTGCTGCTAAGTCACTTCAGTCGTGTTCAACTCTCTGTGACCCCATGGACCGCAGCCCACCAGGCTCCTCCGTCCATGGGATTTTCCAGGCAAGAGTACTGGAGTGGGGTGCCATTGCCTTCTCCAAAGATAATGCTAAGATGTCATTTTTAATCTATTAGAGACTGGAACAGTTTTAAAATATAACAGAACATTCTGTCAGTGAAACTATTGGGGAATAGACACTCTTATACATTGCTGATAGAAACGAAAATAGATATAGCCCTTCTAAAATGAAATTAGCACTGCCTAACACAAGGATATAAGACAGATCTTTCAGACAAACAATCATACATTTAGGAATCTACCCTCAAAATACACTTCCAATAATACAGAAATACATATGCATAAGGTCATTCATTGTGGCATTGTTTATAATTACTTAATATGGAAACAACTTAAATGTTCATACATAGGAAAGTGGTTGAGTAAACTCTAGCATATCTTTAGAATGGAATCCTACTCAACTGTAATAAAAGAATTAATAATAAGTATGACCTGATATGGAATGCTTTCAAAAACATACTGCTAAGTGAAAAAAGCAAGGCACAAAAGAGTATGCAAATTTTACTTAAGAAAAGGAAAATAAGAAAAAACACACATATCTGTTCATTTGTGCAAACCAAATATTGGGAGGATAAACCAGAAATTAAAAACAATGAATTCAATATGAGGACTAGTGAAAGACTTGTGAGACGTGGGAACATGGTAGCAGGGGCAGGAGAGAATGCTGTTTCTCTGAGTAGATAGAGAAGCATGACCTTTTTTTTTTTTTTTTGCATAGCTCTGACCCAAAGACCTATCATAATGTTTCATATACTCAACAAAGAAAACAACAAAAAAGAATAAAACCAGCCAAAATGGGTAAGAACCCAAAATAGAATACAAACACTAACAAATGAACATTAAATGCACCACAACTGAATAGTAACCACATTCATTCATTCATTTGTGGTGGGGAAGAGAAAAATAAACTTAGATAACTGGAAAACAGTGTCTAAACCAGATACGAGGGAGCTAAGTCTCTCAGTCATGTCTGACTCTTTGCAACCCCATGGACTGCAGCCCACCAGCCTTCTCAGGTCCATGGGATTCTCCAGGCAAGAATACTGGAGTGGGTCAACATTCCCTTCTCCAGGGGGTCTTCAGATACAGCATGACCAAAAATGTGAACATAAGTGTCGTTATCTAGCTGATAAAATCACAGGGATATAAGTGAGTTCAAAAACTGCTTATATGTATACTAGATTAAAACCAAATAGGTAAATGTATGATAGATAGTAAGAGCCTAGTTTCTCATTGTTGGAGTAAGATGCTCAAAAGAAGAAAAGGAAGAAAGCTAAAAATGAACACCTGCTTTCAGACTGGAATTCAACATTGTGGTGAAAATTTATGGTTCTAATACAAATATATGGAGTGTGTGCATTCTCAGTCATGTCTGACTCTTTGCAACTCCATGGACTGTGGCCCACCCGGCTCCTCTGTCCATAGCATTTTCCAGGCAAGAATACTGGAGTGGGGGTGCCATTTCCTCTCACAGGGAATTCTTCCTGCCTCAGGGATCAAATCAGTCTCTTTTGTGTCTCTTGAAATGGCAGGCAGATTCGTTACCTCTGGTACCACCTAGGAAGCCCCACTCTTTCTCCAGTACTTTTGCGGTATTTTGAAGATAAGGCCTATGCTGTACATATTCCCCTGTGCCACCTACACTGAGAATTTCTGATTACACATAAATATTTGTAGACAAGCAACAGATCCTATTTGGTGAAATCATTTTGGTTTGGTGAGTCTAGTCAAGCAAAGATATTGGATGGTTCCTATGTTTAATTTCCTGTTTTCTCTGATAACACATCTCTCTGTGGTGGCAGCAGCAGAACAGGATATTTATCTATTTCTGCTGAGCATAATTTCTACTGAGCATAGTTCACATTGCCCTCAACACGCAGTCTAGAGTTGCCTAAAATCCTTTCCTTGGATGGTAACAATACCTTGAAACCTATAATTTTCTAAGTACTGGTTTTGCATTCCTGGATATTTAGCCAAATTATAGTTTCATCTATTAAACATGATCATAATTGATTAACTTTTGGAATAGCAAATTGATGGAATGCTCCTTAGATTATAATTGAGATAAAGTTAATTATTGTAGGGGAGAAAAATTTGCCACCTCAAATTGCATCTCTTTTAGGCACATTAATTATTTTAAGCTGATTATTTTTTAAGATACAGAAGATATGAGAAAAATTCTGAAAACCAAGTAGGAGTTACCCTTTTGCAAGAAATATCTACACATAAGGGCAATCTCTATCTGTAAGGGTGTCTCCCTTGCTTTATAAGAAAGAGAAAGATGACCACATGTCTAGAAATTCTTATGAATGGAGAAGTGAAGTCACTCAGTTGTGTTCAACTCTTTGCAACCCCATGGACTGTAGAGTCCATGGAATTCTCCAGGCCAGAATACTAGTGGGTAGCCTTTCCCTTCACCAAGGGATCTTCCCAACCCAGGGATTGAACACAGGTCTCCTGCATTACAGGCTGATTCTTTACAAGCTGAGCCACGAGGGAAGCCCATGAACAGAGAAGGTAAGGACTTAAATCTGCACAACAACTTTATTCTTGTTTACTGTGTTTCCCCCCATGGCCACATCCTCTCTTATCTTCAGCTGAGGATAGTATTTAAAGTGAGGGTTGCAGCCATTTGGGTGATTTTTTTTGTTTGTTTGTTTTCCTGGGTTTCTTCCATGTATCCATGTTACTAAACTTTGTTTTATTTTCTCCTGTTAATCTGAGTCATGTCAATTTAATTCTAGACCAGCCAGAAGAATCTAGAATTGTAGAGGAAAATTTCTTCTTCCTTGACACTCCACTCTGATTTCTCTATGAATCATTCATCAACTAATCCCTTTTTTTTTTTTCTTCTTCTTCTTTTTTCTTAGGCTCCAATATCACTGCAGATGGTGCCTGCGGCCATGACATTAAAAGAAGCATGTTTCTTGGAAGAAAAGCTATGACAAACCTAGATGGTGTATTAGAAAGCAAAGACATCACTTAGCTGACAAAGGTCTGTATGGTCAAAGCTATGCCTTTTCTGGTAGTCATGTATGGATGTGAGAGTTGGACCATAAAGAAAGCTGAGTATCAAGGAATTGGTGCCTTTGAACTGTGATGCAGGAGGAGACTCTTGAGAGTTCCATAGACAACAAGGAGATCAAACCAGTCAATCCAAAAGGAAATCAGCCCTGAATATTCATTGGAAGGACTGATGCTGAAGCTGAAGCACCAGTACTTTGGCCACCTGATGTGAAGAGCCAACTCATTGGAAAAGACCCTGATGCTGGGAAAGACTGAGGGCAGGAGGAGAGGGGGGCGACAGAGGATGAGATGGTTGGATGGCATCACTGACTCGATGGACATGAGTTTGAGCAAGCTACAGGAGCTGGTGATGGACAGGGAAGCCTGGTGTGCTGCAGTCCATGGGGTCATGAAGAGTCAGACACGACTGACTGAACAAGACAAGACAAACCCCTTGTTTCAAGTCAGTATACATGCCAGACCCCGTCTGTTTTGCAGTCATTATTGCTATTCACCAAATAAGAGAGAGATAAACTTCTGTGCTAATACTCTAAAACTTTGCGGTACTATTGACTAAAATGATCCTCAATGTGCAAGTTGCAAGTTAAGCTTTATCGAGGGCAAAATGAGGATGGCAGCTGGGGAGACAGCACCTCATATAGCTCTGAGAGACTGCTCCAAAGAGGCAGTGGGAGAAGCTCAATATATAAGATTTTGGTGAGGGGGGAATTCTGTGCAATCAAGCACTTTACAGAAGTCTTTCTGCTAGTCATGAGGAGCTAATGTCACCATGAAGGCATTTAGTGATTTTCTAGATATGAAGAGATGCAAGGGTGGGATCATGAAATCAGTTTCTGAAAATATCTAACTACCCAAAGGCCTGCTCCACCAGTTTCCCCGGAACACCGAGTGCCTCCCTCTCCACCCCGAATCCCCCTCAGGGGTGCTGAAGCTGGGCAGCTGCAGCAGCACAGAGTTCAGTCTCTGCAGAGGCAGATGGCAAATGCCCGTGTGGTTGTTATTCAGCTGCTGGTAAATGTTCTTGGCAAGTGCCAATCTGCACTGACAGTACTTATTACTGGAGCAAAGCTTCGTCTATCTTAGTCGGTACACTACTGTACCAACATGATTAAGTATGGTGAACACAGTGATTTTCCACCCAGGACCTGAAGGTCTGATGGCAGAAATGAAGACTAAAGAAGCAACTACATCCCGGATAAAATAAGCACGCAATCATTATTCACTCAACAAATATTTGAGCACCTACTAGGTATCACTCAGAATAGTGGAGGGCATAAAGAAGTTGTGGCCCTGTGTTTACTGAGCCTATGTAAAGCGTTATAAAGAAATCTACAATGGTGCTAAGGTGTGTAGTGGTTATGGTGCTAAGAAAACGGGGAAATTTGAACTGGCCGGAGAACTCAAGAAAGGCTGCTGGAGAAGGTAGACTTAAGCTGAGATGCGAATAGTGGAAATGAATTAACAAGATAGGAAGATGTGAGAAGTGTTCTAAACACAAAGTCAGCACTTGTGAAGGCCTGGGATAGAAAAGAAGCTAAGGAGCAGGAGGAATTTAAGGTCAGTGTGATTGAAATGAGTAGGACCTGTGGGGCCCTCCTGGGTACAAAGCCTTTCTTGTCCCAGATTTCTTCTTGGCAGAATGAAGGCTAGCCTCCTAGACCAGCAAAGAGCAGGTTCAAACAGTTGTTAATGAGAGAAGGAAGGGCATGCAGAAACAAAGGAGGAGCCATCAAGAAACAAGCAGGGATAAAGCAGCATCCTGGTGCCTCCTCAGGGCATATGCACAACAGTATCTTTGCATTCTTCTGCAGGAACAGAGACCCTCCCCGTCCAGGTGGAGGGTGGTCACTTCAGGCTGAGCGCAAGATTCCGAGAGCACTGCCATGCTACTGCATCACCAACCGATCAGAAGAAAGTCACATGCCTTGCAGTCTTCACCCCAAATTTTGCCTATAAAATCTCCCAGAAAACCATCAAGGAATTCAGGGATTTTGAACCCGAGTCACCCACTCACCTTGCTTGGCCCTGCAATGAAACTCTGCTCCAAACTCTGACATTTTGGTTTATTTGGCCTCACTACACACGCCAGGCACACGGACTTATGTTTGGTACCAGATAGACAACATATGTAAGGGCACATAAGAGTTCATTCAGGGCTACCCAGCTGGCACAGTGGTAAAGAGTCTACCTGTCAATGCAGGAGACACATGAGACAAGTGTTTGTTTGATCCCTGGGTTGGGAAGATCCCCTGGAGTAGGAAATGTCAACACACTTCAGTATTCTTGTCTGGAAAATTCCATGGACAGAAGCCTGGTGGGCTACAGTCCATGGGGTTGCAAACAGCTGGACATGACTGAGCTTGCACACAAGTACCAGAGTCCACCTGACTGATAAGCAAAGTTCAAGGTGGGGACAGATAGTTTAGGATGATTTTGGGTTAATTATCAGGAGTTATAAGTTGTCTCATGAAAATTTTATGCTGGATAATTGTGAGGCATTGGAAGATTCTTAAGAAGGGAGTGACAAGAGCTCATGTTTATTCTAAAGAAATAAAATAAAATCACAGAGTGAAATTTAGATAATGTATTAGAGAAGGGCTAGGGAGAGAAGTGGTTGTTTCTAAAACTGTCTTGTCTACAAGCAGATAACTCAGTGCTACTGTGTCTTCTTAAGGAGAGAGAGATAAAAGGTCAATAACATGAGAAATGGGAATTCACTCTTACAATAAACACAAACAAAACTTATTAGGAAAAAAGTGATGTGATTATAGGCTTCTACGTCTGTGTTGCATTAAAATAAAAAGTCATTTTGCTGTAATAAATAAATATAATTGTAACAATGATTTGGGCTCACATGGGAGCTGAAGAACTAATTATTTTCACCTTCTAAAGTGCCTATTGCTGTTTATCAAGTTTGCAAGAGAAATGTTTTAATTCATTATAGTTACAAAAATCCCCTTGCAGTACCTTCTTTATCACTGTACTTACAAAATGAATTGATTTTCTAACACTTTCTAACTTTTTTCAATTAGCACATACTCACATTTGCACCTTATTAAATTCAGCTTTCCTTCAGGTAAAGTATCTTATCAACTTATCAGCCCCCAAAAGTGTGGATTCCAGAATCAATCAAAATTTGAAAATTTAATTTCCTCCCTTATGAATTGCGTCCACCTCGTCTCACCTTCTGTACAAGGCTCACTGCTTTTATTAAACCAGACTAGTAACTCTGCCCTCAGAAGGTTTAGCTGCATTCTAAGAACTGAAAAATTAAATTGCAGGTTGGTACAAAAGCTCAGTATGTCATGAAGAAGATGGTTGGAGAAAATTTTTTTTCAAAAAGATTAAACTCCCCAGGTATGAATTTTCCTTAGTGTGAATTTGTCTCCTCTTCTTCAAAACACACATTTTAGTAAGTTAATTTGTAATATTATGTGCCAATCAAGAAATAAATTTCCATGACTTTCCTGGTGGTCCAGTGATCAAGAATCTGCCTTCCAATGCAGGGGACAAATATTTGATCCCTGGTTGGGGAGTCAAAATCCTACATGCTGTGGGGCAACTAAGCCTGGGAGCCACAACTGGAGAGTCTGCATGTTGCAGCAAAGACACAGCGTAGCCAAAAATAAATAAATGAATGAATACAAAAAAAGAAACACAGTTCTACTCTTTATAATGCTCAGAATAACAAGTATCAATATATATTTCTGCTCTTATTTAAGCACCTCCTAGAAGAGGATGAAGTGGCATTTAAGATATGGGAGGAAGAAGCAGAGGATGTAATGGAAACTTTAACTGCATTAGAGATTAGAATAAATCTAAGGAAAATCCCATGGAAGGAGGAGCCTGGTAAGCTGCAGTCCATGGGGTTGCGAAGAGTCAGACAGGACTGAGCGACTTCACTTTCACTTTTCACTTTTCATGCATTGGAGAAGGAAATGGCAACCCACTCCAGTGTTCTTGCCTGGAGAATCCCAGGGACGGGGGATCCTGGTGGGCTGCCATCTATGGGGTCGCACAGAGTCGGACACGACTGAAGCGACTTAGCAGCAGCAAGGTCCTCTATTATACAAATAGCTCTTAGACACCCCTAAATATTAGCCTGGACAAAGAATAGCTGTCTCTTCCTAATATTTTCTCATTGGGTAGAGCGTAACTGAGATCTGATTCATTGCGTAACTGTTTTTAAGCACTTCTGAGGTTTCTCAGTGAAACCTGTCACTACCCATATGAGGTCTAACCCCTCAGCTTAAGTAAATTTTAAACAGCTTTCTTCTTAACTACTGGCTCATTATATTGCCTTTCTTAGGGCATTTACTTTATCCTTTCTCTGACACTTGGAGATGTAAATCTTCTACAAACCAGATTTTTTTTTCCTCAGGTATCTATAGAGACTCATCCCTTTGAAATGAAATAATCGAGAAAGATGGAGTCTCACATGAAAAGATGTTCAAATTCATTATTACAGAAATGCAAATCACCTCACACCAGTCAGAATGGCCATCATTAAAAAGTCTACACATAATGAATGTTGGAGAGGGTATGGAAAAAAAGGAATTCTCTTACCCTGTTGGTGGAAATCTAAACTGGTGCAGCCACTATGGAAAGCAGTGTGGAGGCTAATAGGATCCAGCAGTTCTACTCCTGGGCATATATCTGGGCAAAACTATAATTTGAAAAGATACATTTGCCCCTATTTTCATAGCAGCACTATTTATAATAGCTAAGACATAGAAATAACCTAAATGTCCATCAACAGATGGATAAAGAAGATATGGTATATACACACAATGGAATGCTATTGAGCTATAAAAAATAATGAGATAATGCCATTTGCAGCCACATGGATGGTTTAACTTAATATGATCATTATATGAGACAAGTGCTCGGGCCTGGTGCACTGGGAAGACCCAGAGGGATCGGGTAGAGAGGGAGGTGGGAGGGGGGATCGGGATGGGGAATACATGTAAATTGATGGCTGATTCATGTCAATGTATGACAAAAACCACTACAATATTGTAAAGTAATTAGCCTCGAACTAATAAAAAATAAATGGGAAAAAATATATATATAATCATTATATTAAAGTATTAAGAGACATAAGTGAAGTCAGAAAGAGAAAGACAAATATCATATAATAACACTTATATGTGAAATCTAAAATGTGACACATATGAACTCATCTACAAAATTGAAAGAGACTCACAGATACAAAAAGAACATTTTTGGTTGCCAAGGTGGGAGTGGGGGAGAGAGCTGGGAGTGGGAGGTTGGGGTTAGCAGATGCAAACTACTATGTACTGTATGGATAAATAACAAGGTCAGGGGACCTAAATACTGTACAGCCCAGGGGACTATATTCAGTACCCTGTGATAAGCCATAATGGAAAAGAATATGAGAAAGAATGCATATATGCATATATATATATATGAAAGTTGCTCAGTCATGTCCAACTCTTTTTTTTTTTTTGTGACCCCATGAACTATATGGTCCATGAAATTCTGCAGGCCAGAATATTGGAGTGGGTAGCCTTTCCCTTCTCCAGGGGATCCCAATCCAGGGATCGAACCCAGGTCTCCCGCACTGCAGGCGGATTCTTTACCAGCTGAGCCACAAGAGAAGCCCATATATATATGTGTGTGTGTGTGTGTGTATATAAATATATATGTATAACTGAATTCAGAGTCCAGAGTGCTCACCCTTACACCATGGAAACCCTTTTTGTATAACTGAATCACTTTGCTATACAGCACAGCTTACCGCAAGATTGCAAGTCAACTACACTTTAATAACTCTTTTTAAAGAAAGGTGGCGCCTCAGTCTCCCAGTCTCTGTGAGAGCATCGGAGCCTACCTTCAGGATCAGCACCAATTAGCAACCTCAGACGGCTCGATCTCATAAACGAAGCCACCGAAATCCTCCTGTACTTACCCCCGGCTCATGGCAGTTTTATTTATCACTTTTTGTATCAGTGAAATTTAGTTCATTCTCTCTCTTCCTGCGAGTCTTGATTCCTACTGTAATGGTCTTGAATAAAGTTGTCCTTTCCTGTAACATTAGGTACAGTTTTACCTGGACAAGTCACATGCTGATGGCCTCCTCTGACCCAGAGAGTCAGGGCCCTGTCTGAGCATAGTTTTAATGGTTAAGCCTGAGGAGTAACAGAGTTTCAAGACTGGAGGTTTTGAGTGTGTGTATGTATGTCAGCTGGGTGAGTGACGGAGCATCTTTCTTTCGATCTCACCATCTCATCTCGGTGCTCCAGTAGATGATTCCCTGTTCCAATCCCTCACCCACAGGGAAAGAAGAGTGAGTTGTTTACCCATCGACCTTGGAATTTAAAACATTTACTTGACTATGGGGCAGGGAAGTTTGAGAGAAAGTAAGCACTATATGCTTATTAAATCAGTCAACTGAAAAATAAATAAATAGGCTTCAAAGTTGGGCAAGGAGCATTTTGGCAAAAAAAAGAATCTGCCAGCAATGCAGGAGACGTGGGTTCGATCCCTGGATCCAGGAGATCCCCTGGGAAAGGGAATGAAAACCCACTCCAGTATTCTTGCCTAGAGAATTCCATGGACAGAGGAGACTGGCAGGCTACAGTCCAGGGGTCACAAAGAGTCGGAAAAGACTGAGCCACTGACACTTTCACTTCAAGATTTTGTCAGTTCAGTGTTTAAAACCTGAAGATATTAAAATTATAAAATCTGTTTAAAATATTTAAGGGGATTTAATTAACACTATTGCTCAAGGAACTGATTATCTGAGAGCTTAAGCCATTAGACTTGAGCAAATCAAATTTAATTAAAGAATAAGTGAGGGAGTAAAGGTGACTATTGGTTCTCAAGTAGAATTTATTAGATGTACAAAGGACAAGATAAATTTTGTGAAAAATAGCTTAAAGACCTAAGGAAAACATGATTTTTGAATTTGGAACTCTAATAAACTGATTGTCAAATTAACTACAAAATGTAGAAGTATATTCATTACCAAAAGGCATTCTAAGAACTCACATTAACTATTAAAATATTTTACTGATATACTTAGCCTTTCGGATATTGTTCTGAAAAGCATGACCACAGATGTGAATGCCACTAAAAGGTTAATAAAAGGACTCTGAACATTAACTATGGTGACCTTATCTGTACAAACTCATTTGGATCATTTATTAAAAAGCAATCAACATTATAAAAGATACGGCCCTTTAAAATAAATCTTCTCTAACCTAAAACACCAATAAAGATACTATTTGGTGATTTTAACTGATGTTTATTTTTTCAAGCATACTATTAGAAAACAAGACAAGAGGCAAAAAATGGGGCTGCTTATGCTAAAGCTAATGTCAGCAAACTGCCAAACTGAGACTTGACTTAATTAGAGTTTCTGTTCTCTCAGAAATGGAGTCTTAAATCAAGTTAGGAATCACTTGATCAGCATTAGTTACGTAAGCTGCCGGATAGACCCCCTGCTATTCCGTAAAGCAGGGTTCTCCAGCCACCCCCTCCCCTGGTTCGGAACCAAGCCATACAACAGAAGCAACCCAAACCGTCCCCTCCCCACCCCACACCCTACCCCGTCGAAAAATTATCTTCCAGGAAATTGGTCCCTGGTGCCAAAAATGGTTGGAGGACCTCTGCCCTAAAGGTACTAGACCTTGCAATAACCAACCTGATTTTTCTTTTAGTATAACTTTCTTATTCCTGTGTCCTTCTGCCTGTAAAAGTTTTTCATTTTGAATGGCTCCTCAGAGCTCCTTTCTATCTGTCAGATTGCATGCTGTCCAATTCACAAATCATTGAACAAAGCCAAGTAGGTCCTTAAATTGTTTCAGTTAAGTTTTTTTTTTTTTAACAATATCAAATTTCAATAGATCCTTCATGCCCTGTGACCCAATTCTACACATGGGTAGAATTTTCTTTAATGTTGTTGAAGCAGTCACTTAAGTCTGGGAGAAAATGGAGTTGGCCAAGGCAGACTCATTAAAGAGAATGAAACTTAACTTTACCTAACATAAGATGGCCAATGCAGGTGCCTTAAAGAAAATGAAACTTAAGTTTACCTAATATAAGTTGCAGGAATTTACAGAACTTCTCAGAAATCCACAGAGGATGCGAGCCGGTCCCCAAATGCCAAGTCTGTGTACCTTATCTCCGGATTTCTTACTCCCCTGACCCAGCTATCTGCATCCAAATGAGGATTGAGAGCTCCAGGCAACTGATCAGCTGAAAAAGCTCCACATGTGTCCCATAAAAACTCCTCAGTCTGTGAGCAACTCAGAGCTATTCTTGTACCTTGAATTTCTCAGCTTTCAGGTTGAAATCTTTGCAATAAACTCATCTTTCTGCTTTTTTCACTCCATGTGCAGAGTTTGGCTGTTGACAATATTTTATGGTATATGTGACATCTTTGTACTAGAAACAAGCGTGATTCAATTGTGCCTATTTAGAGCGTTTCCACATAACTTTACTATTTAAATTATTATGGAGGTAGAAAGCATTAGGCTAAGTACCTGAACCTAATCCACTGTTTCTATTCTAGTTATGAGTGTTGAGACACACATACAAAATAATATTATTTAAAAAACTGAAATGAGAGCGCTAATACCATATAAGGCACAGTCCTGGTGGCTCAGATGGTAAAGAATCTGACTGCAATGCGGGAGACCTGGGTTTGGTCCCTGGATCGGGAAGATCCCCTGGAGGAGGGCGTGGCAACCCACTCCAGTGTTCTTGCCTGGAGAATCCCCATGGACAGAGGAGCCTGGTGGGCTGTAGTCCATGGGGTTGCAAAGAGCTGGACACAACTCAGAGACTAAGTACACATAAGATTTTATTTCACTTCATTTCTTACCGGGGCCAGGGTCCCTAAGAATCAGGTATATTTGCTCTAACTCTTGTAGAATTGCTAAGAACTTGAATGTGATGCACACATATTTTATATAACTAAATGTCTGTTATCACCGATGTGAATTCCCCAGTCATAAAATTGTTCTTATGGGAAATATGACACATTTCAAGGAGCCCTGATTTATTCTTTGAGTTTCAAGAATTAATTTTATGAGAAAATGGGAACTTCCTGCTTTCAGACCCATGGAAGCAGGCCCTGTTCCCTCTTCGAATAAACACATCACATAGATAACATTACCATCTGAATGGATCTCACCAATGGGAAGTCAGCAACACTTAATAAAAAAGCTAATTGCAAAACCTTTGAGAGGAAAAGCTTGGTGAGACTTCTCAGAAGGCCAAATGAAAAATAAATGTCGGTTTAAATGTAATTAAAGGAAGAGAAATAAACTAAGCAAGGATGGAAAATACAGGAACCTGGGGCAGTGACAAGGCAGGGCAGAAGGAGAGGACGGAAGACTTTTTCAAGTGGGTTTGGGGGAGGAGAGGAGGCAAAGAGGAAGCAAGAGCAGTGAAACCGAGACTGATATTTACTAAAGGCAGTTTGGTTTCCCCATCAATAACAGAAAGCATTTCTCAAGGCCACTGTCCGGCGCAGGAAAAAACGACTGGAGAAAACAGCATGCCCCAAGGCCAACCTGCTTTACCCAGCAAGGACTGACCTAGTTCTGCGAACTGTTGGAAAGAACTGCATGGACGAAGCTGAGGGAGAAATTCAGTACTTTTCATTTTTCATCCAGTTCGAGTAAAAACCAGGACACAATCAACATAACAAAAGGTATGCCGATACCTTAATATAATTCTATTACATTCATCAAAAGCCTTTCTCTCTTTAGAAGCCTATTCTCTGCAAGCAGTTAGATGTCTCACAGAGCTAATGAAATGCATCATCAAAGAGGTACTTGTATTCATGGGCATTTGCAAAAGTATAGGCATGGCCACCTACTGGATATGCTGTGAAGTGCAAGGACCAGTTCCCTATTTAAAAATACCTCCCTCCAGGGCTTGCTACTGTGCACTAAAAGGTACCCCCAGCTGAGTCATTCAGACTAAGGAATTCTTTTCTGTGAAGTCAGGTAAAAAAGTAAGTCTATTAACTGAAAGGAAAACTAGACTTCTTTTTTAGACATGATTCTCATCTCTAATAGCATTGTAGATGGTAACTTGGGGGTATCTCCCCAGCTTTTCTTCTTTCTAACGTACTCCAATTAAAATGAGTTGGCCTGAGAGAAATATTTATCTGGGGTGATCCTGTCTTCTAATCATAGCTTGCTGGACAACCAAGGATACATGATTCAAGCTGGGCCAGCCAGGATTTTTTGCTCAAGAATTTAAACTTGGATACACAGAAATTAGGAGTTGCAAATTGAGATGAATGAAATATCTCTTAGGATTTTGCTTCTCAAATCTCAGTCATGCAGGTAGACTTTTAAAGGAGGAAAATATCATGGAACCTTGGTAATATCATAATAATTTTTATATGACAATCATGGATAAGCATAAATGTATTTGCATGTATAGCCTGACCTTCAAAGATAATTATAAATGCAAACAAAATTATAATAATCAATAACAGCTAATGAAGAACATAAATTTCATATGTAGAGAATGCTGTTTGGCTTAAAGTATATCACTGACTGCTCAAAATGTTATGTTGAAAAACCAATTTTCCCATGACTAGACTTTCAGTCAGTATGTTTGACACTATAAGCTGATACAACATTCATCTTAAGTGCCCACTGCTTACGCAGAGACTTTGTTCTTTAATCAATAGCCTTCAGTCTTTAGAGTAGCACTGCCTGGTTGGAACTCCACTATAAATATCCAAATTCAAGGTCTTAAATCATGAACAGAAGTCAATTAGCAATATTTGGTTTTAGGATAGTTGTCCAAATGACACAGAATGTGGGTGGGTGTGCTTTTTTTTTTAAAAAAGCTAAATATATCAAATAAATCCAAATAAATATCACAAAATGTATCCATATTTTCCTAAGTCTTCAGTTCAGTTCAGTTCAGTTGGTCAGTCGTGTCTGACTCTTTGTGACCCCATGAATCGCAGCATGCCAGGACTCCCTGTCCATCACCAACTCCCAGAATTTACTCAAACTCATGTCCATCGAGTTGGTGATGCCATCCAGCCATCTCATCCTCTGTCGTCCCCTTCTCCTCCTGCCCCCAATTCCTCCCAGCATCAGGGTCTTTTCCAATGAGTCATTGCAGGTTCCAATTTGAGCCTCACTGCTCTAGAGAAACACTAATTGAACTTTCTGCACTAATGAAAATGTTCTACATCTGCTCTATCCAATACAATAGTCCCATGTGGCTATAGGGTTACTTGAAATGTAGCTAATGTGATTGGTCAATTGAATATTAAATTTTATTGAATTTTAACTAATTCAAATTTAAATAGCCACATCTGTCTAGCAGCTACTGTAATGGCCAGAACAGTACTTTTTTTTGAACCTCTGTCAAATGCTGGCTTTCCAAATATTACCAAAACAACTTCTTATATAGCAAAAATTACCCATAGAATTTGGGGTCTTCCCAGGTGGCATTAATGGTAGAGAACTCACTTGCCAATGCAGGAGACTTAAGAGATGAGGGTTTGATCCCTGGGTCAGGGAGATCCCTTGGAGGAGGGCACAGCAACCCACTCCAGTATTCTTGTCTGGAGAATCCCATGGACAGAGGACACTGGTGGGCTACACTCCATAGGTCGCATGGAGTCAGACATGACTGAAGTGACTCGGCATGTACCCACAGAATTTAGCAACTTAAAACAACAAGCACTCTTTCTGTTCACAGTTTCCATGGATCAGGAATTGGGGGGCAGCTTAGCTGGGTGGTTCTGGTTCAAGGCCTCATGGAGCTATAGTTATGTTTGTGGGGGCTGCAGTCATCTGGAAGCTCGACTGGACTGAAGGAGTAACTCTGAAATGGCTCAGTCACAGGTTGTTGGCAGAAAGCCTTGTTTCACATCCAATGGGCCTCTTCCCAGGGTTGCTTGCTGTATTCTCACTCATGACAGCTGGGTTTCTCTAGAGTATGCCGTCCAAGAGAGCAGGCTGAAGTGCTTTCTGTGACCTACTCTCTAAATCCAAATTCCTCACTTTCTTTTTAATCTGTTTGTTAGAAGCAAACCACCACATTCAGTAGAGGCTTAACTGGAAGGGAAGTGGGCTCCAACTCTTGAAGGAAAAAGTATCAAAGAATCTGTATGCATAATTTAAATCCACTATAGACATCTTATTTAAAGCAATGGAACTAATAAGTGGAAGAGCCTGCATTTGGATTTGTTTTGAGAAATGGAAATATTTCCTGCCATATCAGTAAACAAGGATGTCACAGTTATCAGCAACTGCAGCCCTCCAACGTGAGCCAGCAGCCCTGAGGAGACAGAGGCCAGGAAAGAGTAACTGTCATCTCGCGGCCCCCAGACTGCAGCCCCGCCCTACTCTGAGCCCTGAGGAAACTCTGGACGTGGAAATACAAGATCCCGACCCCAGAGAGCTGAGGTGCACATCAAAGGGATGATTTCAGGGAGTCCAGACTCTGGCAGCTTCCCATATGTAAAAAAAGTGCTAAATTCCTTAAATTGGAGTATCTGGTTTTCTTTAATTAACAGTAACCTTTTGATGTTCTGGACTGTTCCCTTTGTTGCAACATCCCTACATACCCCAGCCCGCCTCTTGCCTCCTCTGAGCAGTCTCTCAGAGCTGAGACGGTGTCTCACAGGCTGCAGTCCTCATCTTGTCTCAAATAAAGCGCTCACGTTGTGCGTTTTTTTTCCGACAGTTTCAATCTTTGCCTGGACCAGATGTTTTAATCACAGCTCTCTACTGCCTAGAGCAACCATACATTTGAACACATGATCTCTTGGGAGTACATTTGGAAGCCAAATGCAAGTATCTAACTCAATTTTTGTTGATTTCAAAAGGCATTTAAAAAACGTGTTAGTTCCAAAATGCTATAACTAGGTATTTTTTTAAAGTCCTATTTATAAGTCAAATATAAAGACTTATATTATGTCTATAATTTTATCTCTATATTTATAAGTCAAATAATTAGACTTATGTTTACAAAGAAGGTACTAGAATCAATGTGGTGTTTGGAATCCCAGAATCCACTGCTATATTGAATAACCAATTAAACTGCCCTTCCAGGGGTCTCAGAGTGATCTCAACCTCCTCTTTGCTGGTCCCGTGTATAGTCTTATTTCAGCTGTGTCCCACATGGTTAGGCTAGGGAACTTTCACCATCAAAGAAGCACAGTTCAAGTGATGGTTCCAACTTTTGCCTAATCTCTCAAAGAACAAAAAAAGAGGATCCATGTATATAGTCAACAAGAATTCTTACTAAAATCCCGTCTTTTTCTCTAATATCACAGAACACTCCCAAGCCTCTCATTCTGACAAAACTCTTTCCATCCTCCATGCCCTTCTATGCCTTGCTTTCTCCCCTTCTCCCACTCCACCTACAATATGTTGCTTTCACAAAAGCCTTTCTTTGAGTCAATATCCCCTGAGTATATTAGCTATTCTTTCCTCATTATTGTTGAAAAGTTTGGCAGTAAAGCAGTTATTACTTCTGTCTTTTCTCTCACAGACCCAACACCACAACCCAAATCATTAAAGACCTTAAAAGCAGAAGAGACAGCAAAACAATATATTTATCTGCAACCTACCTTGGAGTAGGCGTAGTAACCTACCATGCAGTAGGCGAAACACAAGTTTATAAACGTTTTCTCTGCCAGGCTAGGCACAGCTGAGACAGCCAAACATAATGGTGATTGGAAAAACCACACACGTCCTTTCTTTTAAATTTAAATATGAAACACTTAGCAAGAAAATAAGTTAGTAGAGAGAACAGAAGCAAAGAGATGAAGAGCTATATGGCAGTAAGCCTTGCATAAACATTAGACCTGAGGCAGAAAGAAGCAAAATAGTTTCAAAATAAAGTCTAATTAACTGAGGCAACTCAAGTGTGCTTCTCCCTGGCAACCCAGAGGAATCTAATATACATATTTAAAGGGATAAAAATTGTGTTTGTGATTGTCCCACAAGTTTTACTTGGGGTTTCTTATTTCTTTTTTAAAACTCAATGTTAGTCTCAACATGGATTATTAGAGTAACAGTGATGGCTAACATATCCTGCACTGTTACTATGTATCAGGAACTGTGCTAAATATATTAATACGTCTTCATTATTATCTCCATTTTTACATCAAAATTTTAACACAGGGGACCTCCTAGGTGGCTCAGTCATAAAGCATCCACCTGTCTGTGCAGGGGATACAAGAGAGACGGGTTTGAACCCTGGGTTGGGAAGATCCCTTGAGGAGAAAATGGCAACCGACTCCAGTATTCTCGCTGGAAAATTCCCTGGACAGAAAAGCCTGGCAGGCCACAGTCCATGGGGGTCACAAAGAGCTGGACATGACTGAGTGACTGAGGACGCACATACCTAAAAATAATTAACCCCCCAATCATACAGCTAGAAAGTGGCAGAAGTGGGATTTGAATCTAGATAGTCTGGCTCCAAAGGCTGACTTCTAGCCATGGTACTCTTTTGTTATCCTAAATGAGATTCCTTGGATGCGAAAGAATAATTTCTAAATGTCTTATACTGACACGTAGTGCCTTCACAATTTAGCCAACAACCTTTACCTAACTCCATCACCTCAACCCTTATCACCTCCAGACTCTCCTCCCACAGTCACCCAAAACATGCGCCAGCAGGCTATCACCACCTTTCTGCACCTCTGCGCTTTCTGAAGCCAGAAAGCCTAACTGAAAGAGGGTAAGATCACAGAGAAACCAGCACACGAGAAGCAGCGGGTCTGCCAACCGCCACGGTTTCAGACATCTGAATTCTGAGGCTGTAGAATCCAACTTTGATGAACAATGTGATCTTTCAGACTATATTATAAGTGTTTATTTAGACTCTCAGCTGAAGAACAAGGAAAATGAAATTTAGTCCCGAGCTGTGTGAACATGGTCTGACTCTTGGATGATTTATTTTTTATGACAGATTCCATTTTCTGCTGCTGGCATGATTACACGGGAATACATTTGTCCACTGAGAGTACATTTGTGTCTTTTGCATGGGTTAACTCAGTGGTAGCATTTAATTTGTGCACTATTATTCACTTACCAGACCAAAAGACGGTACATGCTCAGAATTACTAAGTTTATTGCAATGTTATTACAGGAATCAGTCTTGAGAGGCAAAGGGACATCAGTGCCAGCTTGAGATTATCTTGTTATCTTCAAAGTGCAGACATCATTGAGATGAGTTTCCTGGATAAATCTAAGTTTGAAGACGTATCAATATATACTTTGTTAGGAAGGCTGTATTGCAGTTTTGTCTGCTCCATAATGCAGTTGTTGAAAATGGATATGTAGAGTGAAAGTGGGTAGATGGACATGAACGGGGACTAGGGAATGCTCTTCTGAAAGAGGCTGTCATTTGTTAAGTCTAGCCAACTATAATGATGGAATATGGTCCAGAATGGCTGGACATTCTCATTTTGAGAGAAACCATATTTCTGGATGTCTATATGAAATACCCTGATGTTTAAATGTTGGCAAGTAGGAAATTAGTAATAGTTGTAAGTAGTAGTAGTTAAGTAGGTAAGTAGTAACTGGTAGGTGTAATTCTAAGTATGACCTTCCGTGTCTCATCCTATCCCTTTTGAATGTAAATGGGGTCTGTTAATATGATGAGGTATTTGTTCCATGACTTTCATGTTATGGGGCAAAAGGTTGATTATCTAAATTGATCTAATCAATGACATAGCATCAGAGGGGGAAAGCAGGAGAAAGGTAGATATGATAGGCATTTGCTGGCTTTGGTTCTATAATATAGAAGGCCATGACCAAGATCCAGTGAGCCCGCAGAGGCTGAGAGTGGTCCCAGCAGAGACAAGGAACTTTAGTCCCACAACCACAAGGAATTGAATTCGGCCAATAACCTGAATGAGATTAGGTGCAAATTCTTCCTCAGATTTTTCCAGGAAGAGCTCATCTTAGTCAACACTTTCATCTTGGTCCTGTCAGACCCTGAGCAGAGAATGCAACTGAGCCCAGTCTGACTTGTGACTCACAGACTCTGAGATAATAAACAGGTGTGACTTTAGGTCACTATGTGGTTGTTTGTTACCCAGCAACAGAAAACTTAATACAGTAAGCAACTAAAAATTTTTAAAGTTGTTGGTAGGTCACTTAGTACAAGTCAGGCACGAGGTATTATTTGCAGCTTGGTTTTAACTAGGGTTTCCCAGGTGGTACTGGTAGTAAAGAGCCTGCCTGCCAATGCAGGAGACATAAGAGACACAGGTTTGACCCCTGGGTCAGGAAGATACCCTGGAGAAGGGCATGGCAACCTACTTCAGCATTCTTGCCTGGAGAATTCCATGAACAGAGGAGCCTGGCGGGCTACACTCCATAGAGTCACAAAGAGTCGGACACAACTAAAGCAACTCGGCACACATGCATGTTATAAATAAGATGAGGTGAATGAATTCAGATGGAAGCATTTTTCCATCTTCCAAGGTAACAAACTATTCAATGTACTTCTTATGGTCATCACTTAAAAGCATCCTTAAAAAAATGTTTTGATTTGAAGTGCAAATAAAAATTACCCATATTTTGGATAATGGGTGAAAGCATAAGGCGATGAAGTACATAAGTGCATTAATTTATCAGCTTTGTGGATGTTTTCTGCATTTGTTACTTTGGGATTATTGAGGTAAATCAAGAGGAAGGAAAATTTCTGTTACTTTTTTCCTAAAAATAAACTGGGAATGATTATTTTCTTAAAACTCTTACTGAATGCACCACAGATGTGCTTCATTTATTCTTGATTTGGGGCATATCTTTAAGACAAGTGGCAAAAAATTTGTATTCCCAAATGGTCTCTAGCTTGAATAGCAAACAGTACATATGGGTAAGTTCAGAAATTCTAAATGAGGTGGTTTCTTTTGTGTAAACAAATTTTGGAAGATTATTCCAAGTGGCCCTGGAAATATATTTATGCTCATTTTCTGTTCCCAATAATAGCATTCTTTGGCTAAAGTAGTTTTTAAATATACAAGTGATTAATTATTAAGTATCTTTTCTTGTGGCCCTTACAAGACTCTTTATCTATTCAGCATCTTTAACTGAACATCTATTATGTTTAAGGCACTGTATCATTAACAGGATTCTAAAAACAAAGACAACTAAAAAGACATGATAGCTGGCTGCCTTCAAGCTCCTTACTATCTTCCTTTTCTTATTCAATCTTTCTCTTATAGTTAGAAGTGGGCATGTATGGATTCTGTTAAAGATGCTATCAACATTTCCTAACTACCGCTGTTCACCATCACACAGATAAATAACAATTTAAAGACAGAAGACAGTTGGACCCATTCAGTTGCAAGTGGAGAAGTTGGGGAACTTCACCATCCTCCCCAAATCTCCTCCCAGTGCTTACAGAGACCCTGCCCAGGGGTGCTTACACATAAATGCTGGTGAGCTAGATCTGCACACAAGCAGATCTGAGAGCCTTTTGCCTTTCTTGAGAGATAAATGTGATAGCTGCATGTATTACCATTCACACAAGTACTCCCCATTTGTGCGTGTTCAAATCAGGGGTAGAGCTTTTCAGAGCAGGTTACAGCCCTGGGGTAAACCTGAGGGAACTCTGGCTAATCATTTTTTCCACATGAATTTTACACACACCTTGTTCAGACTCTGACTCAGCCCCATCACCCTAAGCCTCCTTTCCAGAATGCCAGGCCATTGTTTATACAAGGTCCTTACCTTGGGGGGTGGGGATGGAGAGAGAGTCCTCAGCAGCTCTTTCCAGGTGAAATTTCTATTCCCTGTGGCCTAAGGCCAAAATGTGAGGAGATGGGAAATGTTATCCTTTCACTAGCACTTATTATGTCTTTAAAATCAGCCATCTGCATACTCAATAGAGCCATCAGATAATGGATGTTCAATAGATAAAGCAAACGTCTTATCTTTAGGGGCTACAGATGATTTTTAACACCTGTTTAGAAATGCTAAGGCATATGTAAAACATAATTATCACAGTATCCTGTTGTTTCTTTTGGAATTTTCCAATTAGTGTCCCAGACATATTAAATAGGACCTCCATTAAATTCTCGCCTTTGAACAAAAAGTAGTGTTGATTCAGGTATTCCACTTTTTTTTCAGTTCGGGTCCCTTGTTCTACATGAAGAGAAATACAAAGTTACTTAATACATATTTTTGTATACCTTCTAAAAATTGGTCATGGCTACCCCCTAGACAGATCTCTATGATATTGTTAACATAATACGCTAGAAGTTACAATTGTTTGGCCACAAAATCTTTTTTTTTCTCTCTTCAAATTAACATGATAACAATTTTAAATTATTTGCAATAAATGGTAATGGTTTAAAATTGTTTACAGTATTTTCCTATGACATGTTCAAGCTCCTATTCCATTTTTGCCTTAGTAATGTTGAGACTTGATTTGCAACTTGACCTTTCTTTGAAATTAATAGTGACAGAGTAACTGGCTTCTGGCGGTATCAATATTTGCCTGGCTGGTAAAATGTTTTCCTCTGTTTGCACACGATCTACTTTCTAGTTCTCTAGAGGTCCTGGATATTTTCTGCAAATCATTCTGTGGGAAGGAAATTTCCAGAGCATACTGCAAATCCACGGTGTCCCACAAGGAGTCATGCAGGAATCGCTCTCACGTAGTGAATACGCCAGCTGGCTCACTGGAAAACTTTCCTCTACTTCTGTTTTTTTACTAATGGCATATAGAAATTTTATTTCCAAGTTTGCAATTTAGATAACATTAGTATCAAGTATAATTTTATTTGATAACCCATTCATTTTACTTAAACCGTAAAGTATGTTTGGGGTATTAATCATTTCCAGTTTCTGAGTGTGCCCAATTATAAGACATCCCTTTTTCAAGCTGGCTAATAAAGCTCTTGGTTGGTACTGAAAACGCAAACAGCTAAAGGGCATACTATTTTTAAAAAAGGCTAATTACTTACTGTGTTATGTTAACAGGGGGATGTCTTACAGCCTGCTCTCTATAGTCAGCCCCGTGGCTTCTGCAGATGAACTAAATTTCTAGTAGCGGATCTTCAAAAAAATGTACAGTCAAGGAAATATGAAGTTTCAGATCTTAGAAGGAAATAGTCACTGAATTTTAATATATAAGAGAAAGAAAGCAAAAAACATTAGAGAAATACCTTTATAGGTTTGGGGGTTTCTGGAAAGGCAAAGAAACAATTAAAAGATTTGGTAAACAGCGAACGTTGGCAAAAACAGTAGGTGGCTAGCCCCCAGGGATATCTTATACAGATCAGGAAATCCACTTCTTTAACCTGTTTCTTATATCTCTTAGTTAGTATGATTGTCCATTTTTAGTGTGTTTGTTATTCTACTACCTCATCTTAAAAAATTCTCTTTTTATATTTATATATGCTAATATTATTTTCAGGTTTGAATTGAAGTTCTGATCTTGCTCTGGGAGTCATTTTGCTATTTAAAATGTCTTTACCTGCTAATTCTTCTTCTTTTTAATCTATAGAAGAGAACTTTTCCCCGTGGAAAAAGAACTTTTGTCTCTCTTTCAGGAGAGGTCCTTTTTTATCCAAGTGTAGGATGAGTAGACAATTTATGTCCTGGGATTTAGAAGACATATGTGAATATATGGAGAGATATATATGTAAAGATATAAATACATTTAGTTATATACCTGTAATTATTATGTAATTACTATATGTATACACATATGTATGTATGTACACATATACATATATATACATATGTGTATATATTATATGAGATGAGATGCCCAAACAAGAAATGAACACACTGTGACCTGAGAAAGCTGGTTGCTGGGTGAGGCTAAGGTTGGGCCGTCTTATTCAGGAGTGGCCACTGTCCACTAGTGTCTACTTGCAGGCTGTATAGCAATTTAGGAACTCATATTTTAACTTTAATGTTAATTGTCTAAAATTTAACTTTAAAACTGGTACTCAGCTCATGTCAACTATGTTTGGAACAGCTTACCTATGTGGATCTTCTGACCTAAACTTTTGCAGTCTGAGTACAGATGCGGTTCTTCTGGTGAACATTTAGTCTCCAAATTGAGGTGTGTACGAAGGGCACACACACGGTGGGTTTCAAAGACAGTAGAGAAAAAAGAGAAAATGCAAGATGTTAAAAACTGTATTAAGACATATTTTAGCTTCTTTTATGTTGAAACAATATTTTGGCATGTTGAGATAAGAAAGCATGTATGTTATCATAATTAATTTCACCTGTTTCTTTTTACTTTTAGTAATAATGCTGCTACTGGACAATTTAAAATGGTATGTGAGGCTCCTGTTATATTTCTAGTCGAAGGGCTGTAATTGTCTAAAGAGCATGAAGTCTCATGAGTGAGCAGAGTCCAGGTGAATTTCCTTCCCCTGAGAACTACTGCTATTGGCAAAGACTCTCCTCTAGCTTCTCTGATAGATACACATTACTTGTATCACAAATGATGTACAGAGTGGCTCCATTCACTTTGGCTGCATTTCATTATTTGATGCCATCTGTAGGGTATAAAATCTAGATTAACACTGACTATACAGTAGTTAATTTTTCCTAGAAAAAAAATCACAAAATGCGATTAGGATTAGGATATAGATTTTTCTGATTTGGACTTCAATGGTTTTACATTGTTCTCCTCCTTTATAAGTGTCCCATTAAACAGGCTTAAATATGTTAGTTAAAAACTAAAGCCAAATAAACTATAAAGATGTTCACCACAGCGCTTACTCTCTCTTCTGTTTTCTCTTTGGTCAAGGTCTTTCTTGTGGGAGAAATATCCCAAGGTGAAATTCACATCACTTCTCATTTCTATGCTCAGGATTCCTGTTTTGATCTTTCCAGCCTCCACCTGTCTTCGAGGCTCTACCATTAGATTTCCAACTGCTTGGTATATTTTATCTCTTCCTCTAAAAAAGTCCATATATTTAAATTGCACTATATAACTAGACCATCTTCAAAGGACTTGAAAAGCAGAAAGAAAATGAAAACTTGGTCGCAAGTATGTAGTACATTACATCTAAAGGAGGAAAAATATTCCAAGCATGAGGCAGAACTTTGTACCAGAGGACACAAACCCACAGGTGATCTGTCCTCCTCCTGTGATCACTAAGCGGCACGGTCATTATTCATCTGTCTTCTCGGGGAGCTCCACCTGTGAAAGTGGCTCTCCTCAAATTAAATATTTTTATTTAACATAAGCTCACGTTCAGCTGCTGTCTCCATGTTCAGAAATATTTTTATTTAGTAAATATTTATTGAGAGTGCACTATATTCTAGGCCTTAAAATTGAACATAAGTGGGATCACAGTGTATATATATATATGATACATGTGCTCAGTCATGTCTGACTCTTTGCAAGCCCATGGACTGTGGCCTGCCAGGCTCCTCTGTCCATGGAATTTAACTTTCCAGGCAAGAATGCTGGAGTGGGTTGCCATTTCCTCCTCCAGAGGGAGGGGTGTGTGTGTGTGTGTGTGTGTGTGTGTGTGTGTGTGTGTGTGTGTGTGTGTAATTTGATTTTATATATAAAAGCAAATAATTCAGAGTCTTGTCTGACCTTATCTGAAGGATCAGAAATGCTTGTCTAAGGCATTTGAGAATATTTAAGGCCCTTGGGGTAAGAGGACCCACTCCAGTATTCTTGCCTGGAGAATCCCATGGACAGGGAAGTCCGTGGGATCACAAAGAGTCTGACACGACAGCACACAGCACCGGGGTGAGAGGAAGTAGATCACATTAAAAAATGCTGTTCTAAACCTGGTCTCGGACAAAATATTGCTTGATGAACTCTGTAATCGTCTCTGAATAAATTAGAATGCTGATAAATGTTAGTAGTGTTCAGTATTTGCTTAATCGGTTATGGGGTTAATATTTGATTTGGGAAACCCTCCACTTACCCATCCACCTGACAGTTAAGAAGCTGGGAATCTTTAAGTATTTTGTAATCTAACCCACATTTTTAATAAATGTCTCTCTACTAGGAGAGCAACCTTTAAATTGGCCAACAGAGGGTTTTGGTTTTTTTTTTAAGATGATACTAAAGTGTTGACACATGCTCATGGCTCAATTGTTTGGAAAGTTGTTGTTAATGTTTCAACAATTACTTCTTGGTTCTACAACTAGGGTAATGGAGAGAACAGAATCAAAATGGGGGCAGTGAACAGAGTAAAAAAGGAGATCAAGAGATAAGCGAAATCCAGATTTAGCAAAGAATTGTTATTTGATATTTGAACCTTATTCCTAAAAACAAAATGCAGAAGAGATAAGGGAGCTGGGTGATCAAATTTTATAAAGATCAATCTTTCTATAGTAGTGTTAGCCAATGGGAATAGAAACATCAAGTGAGTCACAAATATGAGCAATATATTTAATTGTAAAATTTGTAGTAGCCACATTAAAAAAAAAAGAAAAATGAGGTGAATTTTAATACTACAGTTAATATAATCCAATATACTGAAAATATTTTCATCTCAACATGTAATCACTACAAAAATTACTCAGTTGTACACCAGCTTCAACTCTATCATGCTATTATAGAACACTGGCAAACGTTAAAAATTCCAGTGATAAATAAAAGGTTTATGAATGTCTTTACAATTTTATGGAAAGGAACTTGAGAAGTTTTTATTTTTCTTTAATGAGATTCTACTTCAGAGTGTGCTATGTTTAATTTCTATAAATTGGTTTTCTAGTAGAAGAACTCCTGGGTAACTAACAGATAATGTATACTTGATGTGGAGAAGAGAGACTCCAATGATTATGTATCCAGATCATCTCCTCTGAACTAAAAAGTAATATTAATTCAGTAATATTGAGTGGACATGAGTTTGAACAAGGTCTGGGAGTTGGTGATGGACAGGGAGGCCTGGCGTGCTGCAGTTCATGGGGTCACAAAGAGTTGGACACAACTGAGCGACTGAACTGAAACTGAAAATAAATAAATAAAATATTTCATCTTCAAAGCAATCATATGAGTAGAAACTGAAACTATCCCATTTTACAGATTGGCAAACTGGATAAAAGACATGCTTTTATAAGACTTTAATATTACCATGAATGCATTTACAAATTCAATAATGAGAGTATTTGTTACACCACTGATGTTATTAATGTATTATAATGGCTGTGCTAATATAGTAGCTGGCATTTATTCAGTTTCCTGAGTTCCAGGCATTGTTTGAAGTGCTTTACAGATCTAAACTCAATACTCCCAACAGCCCTATGAGATAGGCACTATTACCCCATGTTATAAATGAGGACACTGAGTTTTAGAAGATGCATTCTTGGGAAAAAAAAAATACTGCTGACCTTTGAAAACACAGTAATCTGTAGGAGGTGGATATTATTCCAGTCATCCACTTGATAGGTGAGGAAACTAGGCATAAAGATTGTGAGTAACTGGCCAAGGTTACACAGACCATGATAGTGTTGGGGCCCACACTTACACAGCCTGATGCCCAATGTGTCAGAATGATGTTCAAGTTTTATATCAGCTCTGTGTTTACCTGGATAAGACGGATTGTGGAGATTTCCCAATCTCCGAAACTATGAAAAAGGAAACACTTATCAATTTTAATCTATTACTGTTGTTCGACTCATTTTAACTAATAGCTCTTTTTTTTCCCTCAACAACTGTTCTAATTTTCCTGCTTTTAGAATTAAAACCCTACTCAGAGTACCCAAATAAGCATTCCAATTACTGGTATGAAAAACCAGGGTGCTTTGAAAAAAATTTTTCATTTTAAAGAGGGTTCCTTTTCTTTTTATAATCTCTATTAAAAATAAACCACCACCAGAAGAATTCTTCGATGTTAAAAGCATCTTTAGAGCTAAAAGGTCAAAAAAAAGTTAATGGAATAAAAACAAAGAAACATTTAAGAAGTTGATAAAATTAAGTGAATATTAACATTTTATTTTATATTAATGCTTATTTTATAATCATTTAGGTAGACTAATAATGAGTTTTCTAAAAATATTCACTGAATAAATAACTTTCATTTAAAAAGATATACCTAGTGCCTTCAATATATTTACTCATTTAAAAGCTATGAGGTCCTTTCTATGAAGAATATAAAATAAAAAATCACACACATCCTACTCATGGCTTATTAATAGTGCAAGCAACATTTTAAAGTTTGATACTTTTGGTGCATAATTATTCAATTCTCTCCACATATAGACACCACACCTTGTTGTCAATAAATAATTCCACTTTAATGGCAAAGTAATAATTTAGACAGATACAGGGTGCACATTTGCAAAAAAATATATGCAAGCTGGTTTACAAGCTAGAGGAACAATCAACCAATAGAAAATACATCACCCAGTTAAGTCCACGGACACCAAGTAGTTGCTGCCGGGGCTTTACAAAGACTACAAAACTTTTCAGATGATTTATTTCACTGTTTCTATTTACATGGTATGTTACATCAAAAATGTACAAAATATAAAATGTATACAGACAAATGTTTCACAAACTAGTTTAAGTTGTAAACTAGGCGGACCTACTGGGATGTATTGCAGGAATTTCTGTTTAATGATCATGTTTGAACTGTGGTTCTCAAAATGGCAGGGAAAGATTAGCGATTTTCTTAGATCACATATTGTACAAGGGCCACTAGTCACGCATCCAGCTACGCATATCGACGTTTCACCACAGACGCGATCCACGTTTGAGGCTTCGAAGTCAGGGTGCCCTTTCTAGGCGCACAGTTCAGTTCCGATTTCCCTTGGGGCACTAGCACCGTGGAGGACCTACAGACGAGCGACACTCTGACGACTGCAGCGATGTCTCGCGCTGTTATTGTTCTACAGCAACTGACCCGTGGGTGGTCACAGAGAGTAGCACCAATTGAACGTCCTGAAGTAGCACATTTTCACACGCATGGAACAAGTCTACACCGTGGCCTGGCCCTTGGGGTGATTCGTTTCAAACCTGTCCTCTCTGCGCGGTGGGAACTTCAGTCACTCCCGTCAGCTCTCATGCACTCTCTTGAAAGCCCGCCATGACAGATGCACTTTCAGACATTTTTACTTTTCCAAACATGTATTTGGCTTCATGGACAGTTTTGAAGCATGCTCACTCTAGCACTGATAGCTCCTGCATGGTCATCACAACTGTAAATACAGGACAAACACACCAGGTAACAACAGCATTGAGGGTCTGCATTCTGTATTTGTTTGCAACGTACAGGAAATCTCAGCAAGTGAAACATCTCTTAACACCCACAGGATAAAATACAATTTGTGTGTGTGTGTGTTTGTTTTGACTTGTGCAAGTTTTTTAAGTGATTATTTACAATACCTACCCAGTAGACTGTGCAAATCTAACCTTCTTTTACAGTATAAATGCTTTCTCATCCACAGTGACTTCACTGCTTCAGTGTTCTCGAATGCTGAATTTCTCATGTACAATAACACCCATCAAAACAACATGCTCAAAACTCATAATAATTAAAAAAAAAAAAAAGAATAGGAGAGAAAAGCCGAATAGCTGTGCTCATGCTGCATCTAGTGCTTCCAGCTCTGCTGGATAAGAATTCACCATCTCCCGCCTTCTGAAACTCTTTCCCCTAGAACTGGATGGAAGATAGCCACATGGCTTAGCTTGTAAATGACAGTCAAAGAGGGTTTCTGGGTTACTTGAGTCTTTTGGAGGATAGGCAAAGCAATCTATTCACAAGGTAAAAATACTGATCTTTCTCCTATCCATTTCTTCAAAAACAAACACAAAAATAGAGATGAGGCTACTGTGTTAACTGGTGTTGTAAGTGAAGACAGTGGAAACGACCAGTGGTTCAGGATTTAAACCAACGGTTAAACTGTTGTAGAAATCGGCTTAAGGCAGTGGGACAGCACCATAGGAAATGTTCCTTCTTTTCACTGACGAGGCTCAAACAAACAAAGCCCTAAAAAGCCTGTTGTCAGTGTGGACTAATAATTGGTATAAAACTTATTATTATTTTTTTTTTAAGGGAATGGGCAGGTGGTTTCAAAAGACCACAGTGGGAAAAACAACCTTATCAAACCTGTGACTCAGACACTGAAGCGTGGGTGAAGCACAGCCTGTGATCACCGCAGCTGAGAGTGACGCTGGCCCATCTCCAGCTGGCCACAGCAGTGTTTCCCTGGGGGGTCGCACAATTCCACTTGTGCTTGCAGAGGCCTGGCCTCTTCATTTTGGAATGGGGTGAGCGCACAACACAAACGCTACTGGGGCTCCGCAACCAGCACCTTGTGGCACAAAAGAGGTTGGACGGATCAGAAGAGTGGATCCTGCTTGGGGGGAACAGCCCCTCAGAGGAAACCAGAGAAGGAACTACAAAAAAAAAAAAAAGAAAGGAAAAAAAGGTCTGCATTGTAAACTTCTAAAGAGAAAAAACAGAAAGTCCAGTTTGGCTAACCCATGTGCAATCTTCAGTGGCCCTATCATTAGGGTCCTTTCCAGTTGAGTATTGGAGCCTTACATCACTCCACAGAGATTAAAAAAAAAAAAAATGCCTAGAAAGAAAAGCAAGTTACGCTTCCGTGTCAACTGAGCATCTTGGTGCTTCAGACTTAGTTTTGCTGCCTCCTTGGAGACCACAACTCTGGGTCAGGGCCCTGACAGGATGCTTTCATACTGGCAGTGGTTTCATGAAAATACCTTACTTTTCAAACATTTTTTTTTTTTTTTTTTTTAAGCATAGTCTTTTCCCCTAACTTTTTTTTTCACCCTCTAGAGGGTAGATTCAAGAGACGAATCCAGAATGTCTTCATGATGGCTGGTGCTATCGCTGTCGCAGCTTTGCGTGCCCGGGTAATTGGCTGCTTCTTGGAGTTTCATCAGCATATTCATCTGAAGAAAGAAAGAGAGACATTGATGGAGGCGATGATGCATGGAGAAAGCCAGGCCCAGAAAACACACGGCCCCGAGCCACACGGAGGACCCATCTCATCCCCTCCAAGGGAAACGGAAAACACTTTTAGACTTTGACTGGCTGCCCCGGCTCCTAGACTCTTTCTCCCACGCATGACTTACAATGGCAAACCATAAGGAGAAAATAGGGCCTCTGGATACGTCTTTTATTTGCGATTGTAAATGAATACAGCTCCAACAGGGAGAGTGGGAAGGAAACTGTATCGCAGCCGGACATCTGGGCTCGTGGCTGCAGAGGACGCCAAGCTGCCCAGCTTTTTGGCTGCGAGGAGCAGAAAGCACTGAATGGAACTGAAAGTCCTGAACGTTCCTCCACGCCGACGGGCACACGGGCGTCCGCTCAGGGCCCGGGAGAGGAGGCGGGGCTGCAGGAGAATGGACCAGCTGCTTCGTACAAGCCCCCCATCTGCTGCTTAAGCATGGACCTCGAGGGGAGGCCACCGAATGAAGCCGACCATGAGCATTTGAAGAGGCCAAAGGGAAGAATCACCATCAAGCTTCTGCGGCTATTGAGCGCCTGGCTAAAATATGATGGGTATCTCACCAAAAAGAAAAGCCACCTTCTGGAACAAGAGCAGCTGTCTCACGTTCCCCAGCCTTCTAGGACAATGGCAACGTTTGTTCTCATAAAAGGGACATGGGCAGGAAAGCAGCTGGGGAGAAAGGCAGCTAGTGTTTCCGGGTATTAGAAAATAAAAGGCAGCCACTTTGCTTGGATTTTGAGAGATCTGCAGATTCACTAGTAGAGATGCATAAAGAAATGGTGTTCAAAAGCAGACTGTGAATAAATGATTTGACAGTTTTAGAAAGCACAGAAAAATTGGTACATCTTCGGGAGGGTATGGACTTGTTTTCTTATCAAGAGTTTCTGTAAATGGTAATAATCTTTATATTGTTTAATGCATGCTAACTTTACTATTTATTATGTAATCAAAGATGTTCATTTTTTCCCCCAACTTAAAATTTAGGGAAACTGATCCAATAGAAAGGTTTGATCCAAAAGGATTCCTTAGTCATATGTTAAGCTCTGTTTGTTGATATATTCAGTGTAAAATGTGTGTTTAATTAAAAAAAAGTTTGTGAAATAAAATGACACACTGCTGCTGCTGCTGCTAAGTCGCTTCAGTCGTGTCTGACTGTGTGCGACCCCACAGACAGCAGCCCACCAGGCTCCCCCGTCCCTGGGATTCTCCAGGCAAGAACACTGGAGTGGGCTGCCATTTCCTTCTCCAAAATGACACATTGGTAATTACCAACTCCAGCAAGAATGCCTTTCTGACAAAGAAGCTATAGGTATAGCATATTTTAAAGTCATTTTAATATTTTTAGGACAATATTTTTCAACATGATTTTCTAATTCCCTGAATTTATTAACTAGCTACATAAACATATGAAAGTAGTTGGTGATAACCTCTTAAACCCAGTGAGTCAAAAAGCTAAATATCTCCATCAACGTAGTGTTTCTCTCTCCCTCTCCCCTTCTCTGTCTCTCTTGAACACACACACACACACACCCCTACCTTCATGCACATTCACATTCCCTTTTTCCTTTCTTTTGTTAGTCCCTCCCTTATAAGTAGCTGGCTGTATGTTCAAGCACCTGGGTGAAGATAATTTGTTAAAAAAAAAAATTTTTGTTTTGAACACCTTTCAAGAATAGAAATGCTTTCAAGTTTATGCTTCGATCTCAGTTTAGTTACAAATACTTGAAATCACTTGAAAGCTGACTGTTATAAAAGTTTTATGGTATAATAATAGTATCATTAAAGTCTTAGGTTTTGAAAATGGTGCCATATAGTAAATATGTTCCATTAAAATAAGTTCAAAGTCTCAGATTCATGGTAAATGCATACAAAGGATTTACCGTGCCTTCTCAGAGAGTTGCTTTGTACATTCAAGTCAAAGGAGGTAGATAAGGTTCACATCAGTCAGTAGTCTGACTGGGTAAAATCAGGGTGGATCATTATTCTCTACTAAGTATTACCTTGTGCTCTTTTCCCTTGCTTCTTTCCCAGACCCATAGTCATAAACACAGTACCTATCATTTGTAACACCCAGGTCAGGTCCTATCGTCCCTGGTATTTACACATAGGCCCGTCTTCCAGCCTCTATCCTCTTTCCTTTAACCTGCCCTCTATTCTATTACCAAGGTGATCTGAAAATCTAATAAGTCCTTTGCCCAAAAATCTTTGGCGGCTCCCCATTTTCTGTGTGGTAAAAATTTAACTTCCTACAAGATAAACAAGGATTCACATGACATATCAATTGTAGACTTCTGTAGCTTTAATTCTTTCTGTCCCTTCTATTCTAATTCCACAAATTTGTATACAGCTCCCTAAACTCATTATTTTTATTGTACTGTTTCATCATGTTTAACTTGCTGTTTTTTAGATTTTGGATCGTCTCTATCCAACCTCATTATTCATTCATGAACTTTTATTCATCCTTCCAGACCTACCTCAAGCCTCTCCTCCTCTGAGGAGCTTTATCCTAACCACTTCCTCAATAGACTTACAACTTTACCTAGAATACACTTCTATCATTATTGCACTGTAATTTATATATGTAGATATCTTTCTCCATGGCTGGACTATGAGCTTCTTAATGTCAGAAATGATATTGATTTTATGATCACCAGGATTTAGCCCTGAGTACATACTTATTATTTACTAATATTTACTGAATGAATGAGTCTGTTGATGATGAATACACATTATATTTTTAAATACTGTGAGATGTGCCAAAAACTTACATCCTTGTTCAGAGTAAAAAATATATTACTGACAATGAGGTTTTCTCTGAGTACTTCTGATTTAGATTGGACTGCAAATATGTTTTTAACTTATGTCAGTCATTATAAAAATATTGAGCAATAAACACAGAGAGATATTTCCTAATCAGAATGTGTCTGATTCACAGATATTTAGATGAGAAGGTTTTGTTATTTAATATGTCAAACATCATAACCCCTTGTTCTTTAAGATGTTGAGTGAAGCAGAAGGTTAGGAACTGGAGATTTTTTTTTAAACCAAATTCTCATTCAGAATGTAGACATTCTGATCCCTTTTCTAAAGTATAAGATAAGACATCTGGAGTCAGGGAAAAGAATGATTAATGGGTTTAGCTCACCAGGACTGTGTCTACTGGGAAAATTTGGGACATCTCCTAAACATCCCATACTCTATAGGATAACCCTGAAAACAAACCTTATAAACACCTTACCTTTATCAGGAACTGTATGAGAAACTGCAAAGAGAGAACTGGAAATTATAAAAAATTCAGAAGAAATAACCCATATTTGTACTGTAAGGCTTATTTTTTCTCTATTACATATGAATGTGAGAGTTGGACTATAAAGAAAGCTGAGAGCCGAAGAATTGATGCTTTTGAACTGTGGTGCTGGAGAAGACTCTTGAGAGTCCCTTGGACAGCAAGGAGATCCAACCAGTCCATCCTAATGGAAATCAGTCCTGAATATTCATTGGAAGGACTGATGCTGAAGCTGAAACTCCAATACTTTAGCCACCTGATATGAAGAACTGACTCATTTGAAAAGACCCTGATGCTAGGAAAGACTGTAGGTGGGAGGAAAAGGGGATGACAGAGGATGAGATGGTTGGATGGCATCACTGACTCAATGGACATGAGTTTGAGTAAACTCTGGAAGTTGGTGATGGACAGGGAGGCCTGGCGTGCTGCAGTCCATAGGGTCACAAAGAGTCAGATACGACTGAGCGACTGAACTGAACTGATGAGGAATTACTTATTGTGCAGTCACAGTTTTGTGGAATTCAAACCAATTTCGCCACCACTGTTGTTTAGTTATTTAGCTATGTATGAGCCAAAGGGCCAGACACTTGTTATAAAAATGTGAGTTCAGGTCCTCAAGAAGTTTATGAAAGTGAAAGTTGCTTAGTCATGTCTAACTCTTTGGAAGCCCATGGATAGAGTCCATGGAATTCTCCAGGCCAGAATGCTGGAGTGGGTAGCCTTTCCCTTCTCCAAGGGATCTTCCCAACCCAGGGGTAGAACCCAGGTCTCCCACATTGCAGGTGGATTCTTTACCAGCTGAACCACCAGGGAAGCCACGAATACTGGAGTGGGTAGACTATCCATTCTTGACTGGATTTTCCTGACCCAGAAATTGAAGTGGGGTTTCCTGCACTGCAGGGGGATTCTTTACCAGCTGAGCTACAAGGGAAACCTCAAGAAATTTATAGTTTAGATCAAATGTCCTAAATAAGAGATCCCTGGGCTCTAAGTAGGTCAATGTATATTTCTTGTGACTTTATGGAACTTTTTGAAATAATATGGAAAATCTTCTGTGTGCATGCATTTTATCAGGAAAAAACATCATGAAACTTTATCAGATGGTTCACATGTAAATTCCAAGATGTTCAAAATGGTCAGCTGAAATGACGATGATGTATATGTGTTGTGGTTATTAGTGTAAGGATATTCCACAAAGTATCAAGTCATAATTTTATGTCTTTAGGCATGGTTGCAGACTATGATTTAATCATTTCCTTTTCTGTTTAAGTAACATAAGGACCTTTATCTCAGAATGTCTTCTTACTGTATTAGTTATTCAGTGACTTCTTTAGCCAGAATAGTAAGCTAACAAACACATTACATTTGAGACAGATTTATGGAAAGTCATCTCTAAAAATAAAAAATACATATGAAAATAAAGTTATTTTACTAAGAACAGCATGTACTTAGTATTTCCAGAGTATTCATGCTTCAGGGTTTTATTGACTTATAGTATGATTTCCAAGAATGCAATCTGAGAAAGGCAGGGAATAATAACCCTCTGATTCCCCAGTCAGTTCATTCTTCTCTATTGTTGGCAATGGAGTTCTAATCCTAAATTTAGTTAGACTAAATTTTATATGTAAAATGTAAAATTGATACATGTAAAATATTCTTTAGTTCTTCAAGTATAGATTATATTCTTTTTTTGTCATTTTAGAACAAAATTCAGCTTTTTCTTAGATACCTAATGAATTGAGTCCTGCAATGTTTGAAGTTTATTTATTTATAATTTTCTGCTTAGTAAAAGAAAAATTATGGCCTCAGAGTTCAGCCTGGTTTAAGTGTTTTTGATTATTTTTAAGTATACAAGTTTGGTCTTTTGTTTTAAGAGTTTCACCCAGTGAAAGTAGGCCAAAGGTAAAAATTTGAAAACTTAGTACCAACATCAGGACAATCTCAAATATTGCCCAGGAAAATGAATTAATGTCTCTGATACAAATGACTACATACTAGTGACTGCACACTGTGATCAAGATCAGACAGGAAGAATCAAACATCAGCTTCTCACCAGGGGGTCCCCCTCTGTGTCAGTCTGTGGAATGTGCTTTGAGGTTGTAGCTTCCTTCGTGGATACACAGCCCTCATACCCAACATCTTCTGGTCGCAGCTGAAGTAATGCTGGGCCTTCCTGAGGCAGAGATGCTGAGCTCCATGGGTATGTATCAAGCACCCATTTGGAGGGATCTTCCCAAGGTGCTCGTTTTCCATACATCTAAAAAGTGATCACATATTTAGCACATATAAAATGAATTTCTTGTTTTTTTTTTTTTTTTTCTGCCATGCAACTTGCAGAATCTTAGTTCCCAGAACAGGGATTGAACCCAGGCCCTCAGCAGTGAAAGCCTGGAGTCCTAACCACTGGACCACCAGGGAATTCCCTGCATCCCTGTTCAGTACGGAAGTGACTTACTAATGGCGCACTGAGTCCTTATGGGACTTTCAGGGGAATGAAGTGCGCATATGCTATTTTCCAGATTTTAAACTATCTGTCTGTAGAGTTCACTTTAAACTTGAAGGCTAGACAAAATAAATCTGAATATCTAGAATAGATGGTCAGCATTTGGGGGAGAGCATGAGGGAGGTTTATTTTAAATACATGAAGAATGACTACCCACATCTGTCTTGTTAGCAATTTTACAAAATAAATGAAAGCTCAACATTGAGAAAGGAAAGTTCCAGTAATAGAGAAATAAAAAGATTCATGCTAGACACTAAATGCCTTTATTTACTAAAGTATACTTTGGAAAGATGATGAATAAAAGAGATTTCTTTTCTCTACTTCATTCTACTCAGATTTTCCTTGAAAATAACCATCCTTCCCCTAACAACCATTTCTGTCAGATTAATTTCCTCTATAATCTCATTGCTTCCTATTAAAGCTTCTTTGAGATATTTGTTTGTAAGACCACTAGTACAGAGGAAAATTATGGGAAATGAAAACTTTGTCAGAACGCCTCTGGAAGAATAAAGTTGATAAGAAAGAGATTATAAAGCCTGGTTAAAATATGGGTAGTGGAGTAGAGGGCAGATGAACACAGGCGATGTTAAAAAAATTTTTAAACTGGAAGCAAAGCCAAAACCAAACTAGAAACAGCACACTGAGGAGACAGCGGTTGGAGGGCTTGGGCGGGGGGCGGGGGGGAGGGGGGGAATACAAACCAGAGGCATAGAAGGAAAGGTTAAAATTAAAAGTAGAGGGCAGTAACAAAGCTACACTAGTTCTTTGATGGACTTTCCTACTCTACTGAGGGCGATCCTAGTTACTAGGTGTATATTTGGATCCAGACAGCACCGAATACCAGCGTGAAGCTTTTCATCTGGTTTGCTGTGCTTCCGTGAGACAAAAACAAAATGGCGGATGTGGAGGCCATGAAAGGCCCAGTCTGCTTGGAACAGTCTTTTGAGTTTCTCCTGGGGAAGGTGCCTGGGGTTGTGGCAGGCTTGCCTTAAGGGAAAAAAGTTCAGGTCTTGATATCTGCACATCTAGGGGATAACAGTAGGGGTAGTAATCAGTTTTTTTTTTTTTTTTTTAATAGTTCTATTATTTTGGAGTAGAAATTGTCTCTCAGTTAAAAATCTACATAGATTGCTATACAACTTGCTACACAACTTAAGTTAATTGAGGGAAAGTATATAAATCTTGGGACGGAAACATTGCAAAAAGAATATGAAAGTCTAGCAGAATCAATTGATGATGTCCAGAATCATCATGGACAGCAAAATTGGGGGTGACCAATAAAAAGGTAAATAGGCACAATTCTGTATTTCAGAGTAAAGTAGATGTTATAGAAAAAGAAATGAAAGAAGAGACATTTAAATATTCAGAAGGAGATGATCTGATTGCTGACATTTCAAGAAAGAATCATCAGAGTAAAAATCAGAATTCAGTGCATCATGGTATTTTTTCAAATTAGAACATCTGGCAAAGAGTATTTGCCATATGGTTCCCCACCAAAGCATCAGCCTTCATTTGAAGAGAAAGTATTCTATTCCTCTCAACTCAGATTTTCATCTTTGCAACCATGCTTTATTTTTCCACCTTTTGTTCCAGTTCATAGTTCTCTGTTGCCAGTGGATCCAAGAAAATGGTCCATGACATATGTGATTTCTCTTCTTCCTGTTCCTCCAGAAGTCATATACGGACCATTCCAAGAACATCATCTGCCAACAGTCTTCCAGTCCAGCATATCCTTCAGTAGTGATGATAACTCTCTACTCACCAAAGGGTTTTCCTTTTTTCTCAAAGTGCTGTATCTGCCTCCTGCCACCTCTGTTCCCCGCAAGCCTCAGCTACTCCCTATGTTGCAATTGATCCAACTTTCACTCTAACCTACTAACAAACATCGAGAACCACAGCAGAAAACTTGAAATATTTTTATTCCTCTTCAAAAAAAAACTTTTTTGGAGTATCTCTCAGCTTGGGGAACTGGTATTATCTCAGTGATCATGACTTATCTGGAATGGTAATTCTCAGGATGGTGCTTTATAAATAATGATTTGAACATTAAAAATGCTACATACTTCTAAAAAATGAGATTTAAGGATTTTTAGCTATTACTGTTTTTGAGTTTTTAAAACCCTTCTAATTCTTCCAATATATTAGCAAATGAATACAAAATAAGGAAAATTTAATATATAAAGATTTGGATAATAGTTTACTAATGCTGAAATAGTATCTAGAGGAACACATAATTTAAATATTAATTTAAAAATCATGACCTCATGAATATTTTAAATAAATTTTCATACAAATATATGATGCTTTTGGAACAAATCACTGAAACCAAGAGACCCAACTCACTTCTGAGATAGCATAATAGTTTTAGAGGAATCTTCACATGTGCTATGTTATACTTGGAAATAAAAACTTTTGGCACAGTCTTTAACTTTGTTGGAGACATTTTCTCAGGCTGGTTTGGCTCATACCATTAAAAATATGAAACAGAGTTATTTAAATCTGCGGTAGAACCAGTTGATAGCATTCCCTAGGATCATTACCTCTGTACATTCAGAACATCCTCATAATATTCATCATGTTCACCATCCTGTTAGTTCTAAATCACTGCCATGCCCTTCTACAAGGTGAGGAAAGCATAAGGAACTGAAAGGAAGTGAAATGAAGGAAAATAGACAACCAATTTTTTTTAGACAGTGATATAAAGACTTAACACAGAACTGCAGATGACAAAATGTGAAAAACATGAAGTATATCTTAATTCTAGCAGCACTTGTGATAACCAGAAATAGAGATGCCTAAAACTGAGAAATAGAGAAAAGCAAAAACTGCCTAAAGCTTGGCTGAGTTATTGTAAAGATGACTGGATTTTTCTGCCACAAGTTTGGTGATTATACAACACGAATCTTAAAAAAATTCACACAAGATAAGGAAAAAAATCAAGACTTACGGAAAAGGGATGATATATTTTGTTGAAAAAGGGTTTTCTTATTAGTGATATATTTTGATTTCTTAGTTAAGAGTAAATAGAAGGGGTGGTTGCAGGGCCTTGTGATGTAAGGTAGAGGAGGGAGGAGCAGAGATGCTGCTAAACCAACCTGTCACAGTTTTTAAAAATCAAATGCCTTAGATTTAGAGCACTTTTAAAAACAGAAAGGGATTTTGCAAGGGATGTTAAAGGGCTTCAAACAATGAAACATCCTAAAGCAGAGAATCTATTAATATAAGCACAAACTACTTGCTACAGATTATATAAGAGGAGAATAAGTGGGGAATTTCCTAGAGATCCAGTGCTTCTGCTGCAGGTAGAATGGGTTTCATCCCTAGTCAGGGAAGGTCTTGCATGCTGTGTGGCATAATAAAAAAAAAAAAAAAAAGGAAGAAGAGAACAAATGACCAAGGTCCATATAAACATGCCTGTTTTATAAGATGCAGAACTGTGCAATTAACTAGCTATCTAATAAGAACAGTTTGTAAATATTGATGGCAATAAATTTGGCCTTCGATGTGTTCTTGTTAGAATTCTTTCTCCTACATATTTATTCTCAGAAAAAATGTATTAGAAACTGTTTGTTCTTTCAAGCTGCCTTTATTTTTCTGCACAAATCAGAAAAATGATTTTTTGGTTTTTTTTGCTTTTAAAGGATGATTTTTTTTTCCATTTGGTTTTTTAAAACAGTTGAGAAAATTGAGTACTATACCTGCAGACCTTCTCTCACTGCCTCCAGAATATAAGGTACCAAAGAATAGTTCCAGAGATCCATGAACCATACTCTAGAACCTTCTACATCCATGGGACAAGGAAGGAAAAGTCGAGGGCCTGAGAAGTAAGAAATAACAAGCCATTTTTGAGAATCCCTGTATTTAGCAATCTAAACACATATTTAGACACTGTTCTGGGGGAATTAATATGCTTCTTACAGGATTCTTAGAAAATTATCATTGTGGTCAGCTTAATTATTATCAGTGCTTTACTGAAGATCCATCTTCAGGACCCTCCTTTATTTTTACACTAAAATCTTAGTCTAACACATAACATTTTAGTATTAGGAGAAACCTTAAAGGTCATAATCCAATCAATCTGCTCCATTTTACAAATGACAAAACTATGATGGAATGAACTGTCAAATATAAAATATGTCATTATTTGCCAGAAGTGGGCCTCTGCTGTGGTCTTCTGATCCCAATTGTAGAATTGTCTTAATTCTTTCCACACTGTGCCTTTAGTGAGCATATCTTTCTGATCCACAGCAAGGAAAAGGGGACTTTTTTGTGTGCAACTTAAGAAGGAATATAAAAATAAACATCTTCATGCCAACTTAAGAGAACTCAAACAATTTTATCTTCATGAAAATATAAAACACCTAAATTATCTTAAAATAAAATCTTCTCTCATAACTATAATTGATATGAGCTATAAGCTAAAATTTGTTTTTAGCATAAAAATGACAATGTATGACAAACCCACTGGAAAAAAAAAAAAAAAAGATACTCTAAAAAGATAGTTTGTTTCACATGGCTACCTGACTTTTAGTTGTCTATATTAAACTAATATAGTTGTCTACATTAGTTGATGTTAGCAAAGTTTCATGCTTGTATGCGTGCTAAGTCTTTTCAGTCATGTCTGACTCTTTTCAACCCTAAGAACCGTAGTCTTCCAGGCTCTTCTGTCCATGGGATTTTCCAGGAAAGAATCCAGGAAAGAATACTGGAGTGGGTTGCTATGCCCTCCTCCAGGGGATCTTCCCATCCCTGGGACTGAACCCACATCTCTTATGTCTCCTGCATTGGTAGGCAGGTTTTTTACCAGTAGTGCCACCTGGGAAGCCTCAGTAAACTGTAATAGTCAGATGAAAAGACACAAAGCTTGAAGGCAAACTTTCAGAAGAAAAAAAAATGAAAAAAAATTTTGGAAGCTTCAAAAACATTAGCTTCAGTTGTTATTTTCTACTTCCAATCTGGCTATCTTTACCAAGTACTCTTAGTTCCTGGAAAATGGCATATTGCAATTTTGCAACTCACCAATTGTAACATCAGAAGAACTGTGTGTTTCCAAAAAACTGTTGAGATGATGCCACGTCTTGGGAATCCAGTCTATAATTTTGACTAGGTCATTATTGCGAATGTTCCTTTCAATTTCCATCTCTATCAGTTTCCTTCGAAGATATCTGCCTAAAAAGCCTTTCACTGGCTCTGTGTGGTTTGCACATAGTACCCACCTATAAAAAGAAAAGAAAAAAAACAATCAAAACCAAAACCCAGGAATCCTTATATAAATTAAACTTTAAGTCAACAGTGATTCTCTCTCCAATATAAAGTAATAATGTTCCTATTTCAGTTGGAGGCCATATGTTAATGATCAAAGAGATGAGACAGTCTATTAACATTAGAGCTAAGCTGTTTGTAACTTTTCTTTCTGAGCTAAAGAGAAGCTCATGTGCGTCACAGCAGTGTGTGGGAGTGTGCACGCTGAGCACTCTTCTGTAGGAGAATCACAAATCCTGAAATAGGAACTCTCTTCACATTTCTCACATTTAGAAGAAAAGTGCTCTACTTTAGCTGTGACATAGTGAGCAGGAAAAACATTTCTTTTTTCTTGTTTTTTAAAGAAACACTTCTGATTATAGGTCAGGGATCACAAAATGTCTGCTTGAGAAAGAGTGTCAGAAGAAGTGAGAATTATTTCCACACCCCAGGTTACCGATTCGTCAGTGTACAAATGGAAAAAAACAACCACCAAAAGCAAACAGAAAAGAGACAATACAAACAATTCCAACTTATTTTTACCTGAAATTGTGATGTAGCTCTAAATTTGGTGACGAAGAAACTCCCTGATTCATTGTTCCAATAATATATGGACTGGGGGAAAAAAAAAAGAAAATGTATATGCATTAAAGGTAAAAGATATTAATACATTAAAATTGTCTCAGAAAATAATTTGGATAAACATGTATTCTTCCATTTTAACATTATGCTGTAAAAGGGTAATTTTATAACGTTAGGTTGGAAAATGACAAAGATCACTGAAGTAGAATTAAGATTTGGGGTTCTAATTTCAGCTCTGGCATCCTAGCCAAATCATTTTAATCATTTTCCCTCTCTAATCCCATGTTTACTCATATATAAAATAAAGAGATTAGACAGAATAATCATAGGGATCTCATCCCACCCTAACATCTTATGATTCTTTTGCTTATAATCCAATTCATTAATTTTTCCTTTATTATTTCATATTTCTAGCAGAGATAACTGGGATACTTGCACCATTGAAACTAACATTTATGCAGTTGTTCTTACATGTTCTTTTTTAGAGATCATACTACAGTGAATCTTAAAAATATTTTCAGATTTTTTATACCCTACTTTAACCTTTTATCTCATGTAAATAGTTAAACATTAGAATCACTAAGGACAAAGGTATATCTGAATGTAATAAATTTACTTCTATAGGAAAGTTGAATTTAAACTTTACCATGGACTAAAAATGAAACAGTTCTATAGCCTTGTTCTAGTTCTTAATTTCCCTGATTCAAACATTCTGTTATTGATAATAGTCAATAATAGGGCTTCCCTTGTGGCTCGGCTGGTAAAGAATCCACCTGCAATGTGGGAAACCTGGGTTCGATCCCTGGGTTGGGAAGATATACTGGAGAAGGGAAAGGCTACCCACTCTAGTATTCTGGCCTGGAGAATTCCATGGACTGTATAGTCCATGGTGTCACAAAGAGTTGGACATAACTGAGGGACTTTCATATCACATCACATAGCCTCGTTCTAGTTCTTAATATTTCTGATTCAAACATTCTCTTGTTGACAATAGTCTTCCAGACTTTTATCATACATGTAGAAGTTAATATCATCAAGTAAATACTATTGCTAAAAAGCACCTGGGACACAGTTGTTGAATGAATAAATAGACGTTATAAGGGATACACAGAAATTCTTTGTAAACATGGTATAATAGTAATGAAGGCTTCTCAAATTAATGGCCTCCACTGCTGCTGCTGCTGCTAAGTCGCTTCAGTTGTATCCGACTCTGTGCGACCCCATAGACGGCAGCCCATCAGGCTCCGCCGTCCCTGGGATTCTTTAGGCAAGAACACTGGAGTGGGTTGCTATTTCCTTCTCCAATGAATGAAAGTGAAAAGTGAAAGTGAAGTGGCTCAGTCGTGTCCGACTCTTCGCGACTCCATGGACTGCAGCCTACCAGGCTCCTCCGTCCATGGGATTTCCCAGGCAAGAGTACTGGAGTGGGGTGCCATTGCCTTCTCCGAACGGCATCCACTATAGGTCTTAAAAGGAATAAAGGCACAAGAATGCAAATTTGATCACCACTTTTCATACTTGATCATTCAAAATATTTCAAGCATACCATTTATTGTATTTACAGTTGAGAAAACCATTGAAGATATCACTCAAAGAGCCCACATGATGAAGATTATCTAGAATTATTACAACTGGAAGCTCTGCACCATTATTATCAGCACTGCATTGTTCAGCCAGGTTAGCTAGATACTGTTGCAATTCCTTTAAAAAATAAAGAAAACAAACACATCAATGATAAATTCATACTAATGGTAAGCAATTCATAATTTAGGAATAATGCATTTTGTCTTCCATCTGATTTCTGTGATTAAAACTCATAGATATAAAATCTTATTCTACAAAGCAAAAAACATATAATGTTGAAAGTGTACATTTTTAAAGGAAAGAGAAAAGCCAGTACAGAACATCTGAAGCCAATATAAAACTGTAAACACAAGGACATATTTCTCAGTTGTTCTCTCCCTGGAAGAAAGGCAAAAAAAAAAAAAAAAGATTTCTTGATATGAGCTCTTATGGTAAACCATAAATATTGAGACTCCATTCTTACTTTTGATATAATTATAAAAATGGATTTTAGCAAGCCTTATAATTTGAGGTATAGACTAAATCCAAAATGATACCCCTAAATTTCCACTTAGTCTCTAAACGTCTTAATCATTTTGATGAGGTGCATCTGAAAATACAGCCCTGGGACTCAAATAAAACTGTGGTTGGTTGGTTGTTTGATTGACTTATTTGTTATCTGCATGCAACTGTTGTAGTTTAAAACAATGACAAAAGTTGTTATATTTCATTGGGTCACTTGACATTAGCATTTAACATTTATTAAGTTTCTTGGTTCTTTACAGGTATTTTTCCTTTCTAATAGCTTTTAATCTAAATATGATAACCAGTTCACTGATTGCTGTCACAGATGGGTAGGCCAGAAACATAATTAGGTTTCTTAGAATTATCCTAATCAGTAAGAGCATTTCCATAATATTTGCATATTTACAATGACATTTTCAATTTGTAAATCTTGAGCAGGGTTAAAATCAATTTCATGATGGATTTTGAAAATAATGAATAGAATTCCAAATGATAAGTATGTAGTTTTTTATTCTTTCAACACAGATTTAGCAAGTGCCTACTTTGTGCCAGGTACTCTGGCATCCAGGATTTAGAGCTTACTTCTACATTCCAGGCGTTAGAGTTGACAGACAAAAGGGCAGGCCAATAAGTAAATCACAGTGCAGTGTGATAAGTGAAATGCACAAAGCACTATAGAAAAACTAAAGAGAGAGATCTACTTCAGATTTAAGGCTCAGAGAAATAGGCTATGGGGGTGGGAGGTATAACAGAAGAATAAGGAGTAAAGCAGAAGAGCTGGAAGATATGAGTGTGTGATGTGTTTGGAGAAATACTAGTGGTCTGCTTTTGCAGAAAATGGTACATGGTAGCAGTGATCAACGAGAGAAAACAGAAAAGACTGAATCCATGCAGAGAAATTTGGATTTTACTATATAAACACAAACACCATTCACATGCTGCTGCTGTTTTGACAAGGGTAGAGAATTTATCAAAGAAAACATATATATGAAGGATTTGTCGTTGTTCAGTAGCTCAGTCATGTCTGACTCTCTGTGACCCCATGGACTGTGGCACACCAGGCTCCCCTGTTCTTCACCAACTCTCAGAACTTGCTTGAACTTATATCCATTGAATCGGTGACGCCATTTAATCATCTCATTCTCTGCTGTCCCCTTCTCTTCCTGCCTTCAATCTTTCCCATCACCAGGATCTTTTCTAATAAGTCAGCTCTTAGCATCAGGTGGCCAGAGTACTGGAGCTTCAGTTTCAGCATCAATTCTTCCAATGAATATTCAGTGTTGATTTTCTTTAGGATTGACTGGTTTGATCTCCTTGCAGTCCAAGGGACTCTCAAGAGTCTTCTTCAACATCACAGTTCAAAAGCATCAATTCTTCAGTGCTCAGCCTTCTTTATGGTACAACTCTCACATCCATACATGACTACTGGAAAAACCATAGCTTTGACTATATGGACTTTTGTTAGCAAAGTAATGTCTCTGCTTCTTAATATGCTGTGTAGGTGTCATAGCTTTACTTGCAAGGAGCAAGTGTCTTTTAATGGAGATGCTTGAAGGACAGGATGATAAATTAGAAATGGAAAAACCAATCAAGATGCTTACTGCCTTGAGTAGGTTAGGCACATACAATATGCAGATAACTACAATTCACAGTGGAAAATAATACATTACCTCAAAAGAGTATACAACGAAGATTTTGTTCACTGCATATAAAGGTTACTTGTGGCTTCTGGGAAAGACTTTCTGATGGCAGTATTATTTGCTATTAACTTTTTATTCTAAAGGTTAGGCAATATTTTGATGCTTAAAAATGGAAGACTAGCTTTCCACATAGAGATAAAGGCAAAACACAAAAATATGAGCTCCACGTAGGAAAGAACTAGTAGTATGTGTTTTGTGAAAGAGTTGTAAATAAATTGGAAAGAAAAGTTTGCAACTTTGAATGATTGCTAAGACTACTGAACTTTTCCTACTGACAGTGAAGAAACATTGACTATTTTGGAGATCTGCGTAATGTAGCCAGAATCATGATTTTGAAGTGAGGTAAATATATTGTTTAACTCTATACTCTGAGCACCTCATGAGAAAAGGTGGGCTGGATGAGTTACCAGCTGGAATCAACATAGGTGAGAGAAATAGCCACAACCTCAGATATGTGGATGATACCACCCTAATGGCAGAAAGAAACAGGCAAACAGGAACTAAAGAGCCTCTTGATGAGGGTGAAGGAAGAGAGTGAAAGAGCCAGCTTAAAACTAAATACTAAGAAAAAAACCAAGATCATGGCATCCAGCCCCATTATTTCATGGTAAATAGAGGAGGAAAAGGTGGAAGTAGTGTCATATTTCCTCTTCTGGGGCCCTAAAATCACTTCGAATGGTGACTGCAGCCATGAAATCAGAAGATGTTTGCTTCTTGGCAGGAAAGTTATGACAAACCTAGACAGTGTGTTGAAAAGCAGAAACATTACTCTGTCGACAAAGGTCCGTATAGTCAAGGCAATGGTCTTCCCAGTGGTCATGTACAGTTGTGAGAGTTGGACCATCAAGAAGGTGGGGAGGTGAAGAACAGATGCCTCTGAACTGTGGTGCTGGAGAAGACTCCTAAGAGTCCCCTAGACAGCAAGGAGATCAAACCATCAATCTTAAGGGGAATCAACCCTGAATATTCGTTGGAAGGACTGATGCTGAGCTGAAATTCCAGTATTTTGGTCATCCGATGTGAATAGCTGACTCGTTGGAAAAGTTCCTGATGCTGGGACAGATGGAGGGCAGAAGGAGAAGAGGGCATCAGAGGATGAGATTGTTGGGTGGCATCATCACTGATACAAGGGACATGAACTTGGGCAAACTTCAGGAGATGGTGAGGGACAGGGAGGCCTGGCCTGCTGCAGTCCATGGAGTCACAAAGAGTCAGACACAACTGGGCAACTGAACAACAAGTATATTGTAAAGGAAGAAGAGAAATCAGCCAAGAGAATACCGAAATTGCTGAAGCCAAGACACACTGTGGGACTCCAGAGGAATAACAGAAGTATGGGAAGATTTTTGACCTAGAGCAGACAGCAATGGGGAGTCACTGCTGGATTTTAAAGTGGTCAGCTTTTAATTATGAAAAGACATTCTATTTCCACGATGTGAAAGCAAAAAGAGACAGAGAGAGAGAATTGGAATTTAATGGAAGTTGTAAATCAAGCAGTTAGTAAGCAACTGCAGTAGCCCAGGTAAGTGATAGAGTGTTCATTTGGATGGGAGGGTGGTGGCAGCCGAGATGGATAGAAGAAGATGCATTTGTGATACATTTTCAGAGTTGAAATTGGCATTTCTAAACATGCATATTTACTATACTAATGGAAACTTATCTGTAAGCTAACAGAAGTGTCTATCATATGGAAGACGGGCATGGCTAATAGTGTCCAACTGGACACTATTAAGTTCAAACAAGGGAGCTATCCAGATAAGAACAGATGTGAGGGAGAAGAGAATGGTGAGGAATATTTTCATTCACTGGAAGGTGAAGGAAAAACAGTCAGTGGACGACACTAAGAAGGAGCTTGCTAGAAGGTAGGAGGGAAACAAGGAGTGAATTCCATAATCATGAAAATGAGAACAATTTCTAGAAAGGGGGATCAATTATAGTAATCTGGTATACATAAATCAAAAGAGAGAAAGGAGGAGGTAGGCGAGGGGAGAGGAGGAAGGGGAGGAGGTGAAGCAGGGAGGCGGTTGGGGGAGGGAGGTGGGAAAAGGGAGGTGGAGAAGCTTGACTTGGATTTGGTAAATAAGAAATCACTGGGTAATTTCTGAAAAAATAGGGCTATAAGATTCTATTACAGTTCTCTTTTGTCTTGAGACTGGTAGCTGATTCCTTTGGGAATCATTCAGTCAGAAGTAGAAATAGGCAAATACAAATAATTCAGTCATATAAATTGAGTCTTTTTTTTTAAACCCCATTTTTAAACCCCTTCATGATCTTCACCCTAGCTTAACTGGGGTAAAATCTTGGATTGAAATATTGATGAATTAGCATTAGGAGTTTCATGTCCAAGATCTAATAAGGCAGAAAAAAAAAAAAAACCAGGTATATCTACCAGATGGATATTGATAATGAGATTAATCCCATACTTTGAAAATATACACAGAACACAGCGGTTGCATAAAAACTATTCATCACTGCTTCCCCTCATTTTGACTCTAGACACACTCAAAATGAATCTGCCAAGTCCAGCTTTCTGATCTTTTCCCACCTAACATTCCAAATGGCTTCAGCTGGCCACATATTCTTTACTAAATCCATCTCTAGCCTTCTGGGCCCACTATATCAAATGTCACAAAGTGTAACTGTTTATGTGTTCTGCTTTCAGTCAAAATATTCCAGCTGGCAGCTCAAGAGAGGGCTTGAAGAAAGGGAAGAGGGGCAGAATGTAAAATGCAGAGACACCAAAAACATGAAAAGGTTTTTTCTCATTTGATGGTTTATTGTTGGACTTTTTTGGAATCAGTGAGTACTTTGCGCCTTTGTCCCTTCAGAGCTATCCGAGGCATAGCACAAAGCATGTCAGCAGTTACGAAGCTCGGTTTCTCAGGGAAGTCATTGACCTCACACCTAATTCACCATTTACTTTAGTAAACCGACACTTAGCTGTGCCTCCCACAGTTCTAACCTGCCATCCCCATCTCCTATACCACTCTCACATACCATCAACTCCATGAAAATAACTGTGAATTCTCTAACATTGTGGCAAGAACTGGCCAAATTCTCTGGCCAGGACCTGGCATCCAGCATTGCTGACAGCTCATTCAAATCTTACAATCATAGAGAAATAATAAACATTTGTTAGTTGTATTTTGCGCTTTCTTGGTGACGAATGCTATGTGATTTGTCTGTGGATTTCTTCCTATAACTGTTTTCTAGCATCATTCATTCTGTTCACTTTTGTCATGCTTTATTACTTTATAATAAAAAAGATTAAACTGACCTCATAATGGCACAAGTGATTTTATTCAGAAAAACTAGAAAATAAGAGTGCTGGCTGTATTTGCTCAAATTTTAAAGGCCATATAAATTGTTATTGCTTAAAAATATCTCCAAGCACTAAACATTTTTTAACTGAAATAAAAATAACTTAGATATAACAGTGTACTATGGAATGAGGCAAAATTTAGAACTAATGTAAGTTACCCTACTTTATTTTAGCATGTCAAATTGTATCCTGAGGAAGGCCGGTTAATTTGACTCACAATTTGACTTTAAGTGATTCTCCAACTTTATCAGAGTACCATTTCCTCTAATAAATCTATTCTTCTCCTACTTTCCAACCAGTTGCTTTTTTTTCAGAAAGGAGGTAACTTCTAAAGAGCTCTTTCACATTAACATTAAGGAAAAATCAGTAGTTAAGATATGTCAATTCTATCATTTTGGCTGAAAAGAAACAAAATATGTTAAAGCTTTTAAATAAAGCTATGAGGAGACCCAGAATTCACTGGAGGCTTTAAATACGTAGGCTGAAGCAAACAAACAACTGTGTCTTCTGCTTTTACTTAGAGAAGAGTTTAATATTCCGTCTCACGTGCCATGTCTCTCTACCTGAAATGAGACTGTTTGGTTCGTCAGCAACTGAATAGTGCTGAATTCCAAGGATGTAGTCAGAATTCACATGCTCTATTGAGTCAACATTAGGAGATAACATCATGCCTTATACACAACTCTGTTCTCCTTGAAAAATACATATAAGACAATGTGAACAAAGGTCTGTGCGTGTCACAGGGGTGGGTGGTCTGTGTGGGTCTGTGTGTATTTGTATAAGAAATACTCTTTGGAGCCAAGAGCTATAATTAGTAACTGTGGGCAACCCTTAGACAGTGCTTGCTATGTGTACTATTCTGTTTCCCTGCTTCTATTTGTCTCTCTCTCTCTGTCTTTCTCTCTCTCTCTCACAGACAGTCACTCCTTTAGTCCTTAACACAACTTCACTATTTCCCCCATTTTATAGCTGGGAAAACTGAGGCCCAAAAAATTCAAGAATCAGCCCTAGGTTCCACAGTTGGTCGGTGTCATGAACTTGATGAACTATTCAGGCATTTTTGTTCAAGAAATTAAACATCTTTCAAGAATTTAGTGGTTTTGGGCTGCTTTGGGGAGTCATGTTTATTTTCTAAATATTTGTAGGAGGGAGGTTACTGTGAGACTGGGTCAGTTTAGACCATTTAACCAGGTCATTTTTGAAAAAAAAAATCCCAGTGGCCTAGAGTCATCTGGGTAACTTCGAGGCATTGCTGATAACAGATGCAGCTTCCTAAGAGAAGCTCAGACTGCGCTGACTGAGAATGTAATTAGTAACTATCAGTAAAAGTTTAGCCCCGTGTTAGAGATATGTTAGGCATCAACTATTTTCTTTTTAAAATTGTTTATTTTGCTTGGAGTATATGGAAGTACTAGCTGAATTTTATATCCCCTCATGACTATTTAAGAGCTGAGAGTATTCAGGATGATAATTCTGGTATACTAGACCTTAGTATAGACTCATCTCACACACTAGCAAAGTAATGCTCAAAATTCTCCAAGCCAGGCTTCAACAGTATGTGAACCATGAACTTCCAGATATTCAAGCTGGATTTAGAAAAGGCAGAGGAACAAGAGATCAAATCGCCATCATCCGTTGGATCATCAAAAAAGCAATAGAGTTCCAGAAAAACATCTATTTCTGCTTTATTGACTACGCTAAAGCCTTTGACTGTGTGGATCACAATACTGTGGAAAATTCTTCAAGAGACCTGCCTCCTGAGAAATCCATATAAAGGTCAAGAAGCAACAGTTAGAAATGGACATGGAACAACTGACTGGTTCCAAATCGGGAAAGGAGAACGTCAAGGCTGTATATTGTCACCTTGCTTATTTAACTTATATGCAGAGTACATCATGAGAAATGCTGGGCTGGATGAAGCACAAGCTGGAATCAAGATTGCTGGGAGAAATATCAATAACCTCAGATACACAGATGACACCACCCTTATGGCAGAAAATGAAGAGGAACTTGATGAAATTGAAAGAAGAGAGTGAAAAAGTTGGTAAAACTCAATATTCAGGAAACTAAGATCATGGCATCCAGTCCCATCACTTCATGGCAAATAGATGGGAAAACAACGGAAACAGTGACAGACTTTATATTTTGGGGCTCCAAAATCACTGCAGATGGTGACTGCAGCCATTAAATTAAAAGATGCTTGCTCCTTGGAAGAAAAGCTATGACCAAACTAGATGGCATATTAAAAAGCAGAGATGTTATTTGCCAGCAAACATCTCTCTAATCAAAGCTATGGTTTTTCCAGTAGTCATGTATGGATGTGAGAGTTGGACCATAAGGAAAGGTGAGCACTGAGGAATTGGTGCTTTTGAACTGTGGTGTTGGAGAAGACTCTTGAGAGTCCCCTGGACTGCAAGGAGATCCAACCAGTCCATCCTGAAGGAAATCAGTCCTGAATATTCATTGTAAGGACCGATGCTAAAGCTGAAACTGCAATACTTTGGCCACCTAATGCCAATAACTGACTCATTGGAAAAGACCCTGATGCTGGGAAAGATTGAAGGTGGCAGGAGAAAGGGACGACAGAGGATGACATGGTTGGACGGCATCACCAACTTAATGGAGATGAGTTTGGGTAAACTCCGGAAGTTGGTGATGGACAGTGAAGCCTGGCGTGCTGCAGTCCATGGGGTTGCAAAGAACATGACTGAGCAACTGAACTGAACTGAACTGACTGAGACCTTAGTTGATGGTGAAATGGAATACTATTCAATTTCCTAAAGTTCCTACACAGAAATCCTATAGAAATATGATGTGAACAAATTTCTGCTCCCAGAATTTCTGCTTAGAATATTTTAATTATACCCAAATTTCCATTGCTGCAATATTCCACTTAATTCGTTGTTCATTATGACCCAGAGCAGATACTGACTTGTGTAAAGCTCTGATTCCTCCAGGAAGAGTTCTGGCCTCTTGCTTCTATAGTATTTGCATGGATCTCTTTTTGTTGTAACACTTCCTAAATGGATGTCTAAGAGAAATCAGACAATAGAGACCTTGTTCTGTTCTTCTGTAAATTCTCTATGTGTGTGAAGTACTAGATAACTGAATGCCACTGAGCAGTCTTATTCAAATTCACAAAATAGGGTTTATTCATTCTCCAGATTCTAGCCTTAGCCAATGAGATAGACACTTTTCCATGCACAATATGGAAGTTTCATATAATCTTAAAGCTTAGCTGAGTAATACACTTATGGATAAATAGCAGTAGCTGTCTTAGGAGTCTGTGACTTACCTTACTAGACTTGTGGTCCACATTAAAAGTGGCAATTGCATCCTCTGTTTTTTTCCTCCCAGATTTGGTTATTACATATTCAGCAAGTTTGTGTGCTAAGTAGGTCTTTCCAGTACCACTAGGTCCTGAGAGTATAATTCTGTGATGCTCCATCAACAAGTTAAAGTATCTTTGGGTAATTGGTTTAGGAATCAGAGTATCAAAAACAAAACTGTCCAAACTGTTTTCTTCTACCCCTGAAGGGAGAAACAAAGGGAAGAGAATGGCTTATGGTTCTACATAAGCTAGACTTTAAAAAAGTGTCAACTGGCAACTGGGCTTTGTTAGCCATAGGAGTAACAATCCTTGCAAGAGACTTTCCTTGACATTTCTGTCTCACAAACATGTCTTGCTATTTTAAGACAGAAAACATCAGTAATAAGGCAGAGTGAACATATGAATGAAAGCAAGCCATTTGCTTTTCCTGAGACTCTCTCCCCTGCCTACTTCATGCTTCCCACTTATGTTTTCACAGAGAAATGGAAGCATTACTGTGAATTCTATCAAGAACCATCCTTCTCTTTGAAGGTGGTAGTTTTGCTAAGCATAAATATAAAAATTAAAATAAAATGTATAAATATGTGTTCCTCTTTCTTCCTCTTTTCTCCTTCTCTTTACTTCCTTCTAGCTCTCACTGTACATCCCTGCTACACCATCACTTAAGCTTTTGAAGGATATATATTGTGATATTTGGCAAGGAATTAAGGAGAGCAAGAGTATCTTCTTTTACTAACTCAACTGTCTTAATCATAAAATCAAATATTGACAAATCTCTCTATTAATCCATTGTTACATAGATGTGTTCTGAACTCATTAACATATGTGAACGATAAATTATGGAGACAAGGATGCCTGAGATATTCCATTTGCCTGGAAATAATCACATTGTTCAAAGCAAAAGAATTTCTCATCCCTGGTTGTTAACTTCCATTCTCTATCCCCAGTGGGTATTCACTGAATATGTGCTTAGTCTTTTCTTTTTTTGTTGTTTTTTTTTTTGTGCTTAGTCTTTTCATTGCGTCCAACTTTTTGTGACCCCATGGATTGTAGCCTGCCAGGCTCCTCTGTCCATGGGATTCTCCAGGAGAGATCACTTGACTGGGTAGCTATTCCCTTCTCCAAGGGATCTTCCCAACCCAGGGATCAAACTTGGGCCTCCTGCATTGCAGGCAGATTTTTTTTTTACCATCTAAGCTACCGGGGAAGCCCTTGTTGAGTATATATATTTCAAAATTGAAGGTATAGGGATGAATATATTACCTTAGAATACACAATAAACTTTTAGAAATCTCCCCTAAATCAAAGAGGATAACGTAGAAAACCTAGAAATTTGAAATTTGATGCATCACATTCCTCTGTGAGTCCTCGAGAATCTTCAAAATCACATCTCAAAACTCAAAGACTTTAATTTACTTGATTTTCTGTTTTTAGTTGGATTTTTGTGTTTTTAATATAAATATGGTTCATTTCATACCCAAACTATTAAAGTAGTTAGCCTACTTTTCAAATATGAAAATTTAAAGTAAAACTGCAAAAAAAAAAAGGAAAATAAACATTGGTAAAAATGCAATTGTGGGGTTTTTTTTCCAATTTTATTTTTACCTTTCAGGTTCACAGTGATGACGTTATTATCACCAACAAGGTATCCACAAGGCAGCAGCTCAGGCACTTCTAGGCTATGGGATCTAATTAAATCTCCTACACAGTAGCTGGCAATGCAGTCAGAGCTCAGACCAAGGCTAGTGGAGGTATCAATTCTGAACACATATTCCTAAAATTGTATACACAAAGAGCAAAGTCAAAACAGAGGTACAACTCTGCTACCAGTGTAAAATTCATGGGGATATGAAACTAGCTGTCAAGAATTTTAGAATTGGGTGCTACAATAACTATTAATATCACACAGCATAAAGAGAAAACTTTCCTTAATATTTAAAATGCAGGAGAGGAAAAGCAGATAGGGACATGCCATTAAAGTTAAGGGAAGCATCCAAAATGAAACACGTTTGAAAATTAGTATTAGGATATCTTGTACAACGTACCTTAAAGAGACGTCTAATTACACCATCTAGGACATCCCACTTGGTTTTTCCACTAACACCAATGGATCCTATCAAATATGCCTGAGACTTCTGATCCTAAGTAAGATCAAAATAAAATAAGATAAAACCCAACTGTATCTTGTTTTGTTATATCTACTAAAAATATTAATATTGGTGGTGATTAACACTAAAATATATATCAAACTTTTGGTTTATATAATAATAGACATATACAGTGAATTATACAAAATACCCCAGCAAACACAGCAACCAAAGTAACTAATTAACTAACAAGCAAAGTAACAGGAATAGCAACAAAACAAGAGAGAAAGAGGTTAGATGAAGTGGTATGGCCAAGGAAAACTGATTCATGACCTGTTCAGTAGAAAGGAAAGGTCCAGGAGAGAACAGTCTTCCATTTTAGCGAGCAGGTACTTTTCTGAAGAGGAGCAGCTTGGTGGGAAGGAGATGGTGATAGAGATGCAATAGAACTATATCTTGAGTCCTAAAATCTCATCTTACTGTTTTTGCAATCTAAATGTTAAGTCCAAAACTCAGTTTATTATTTTGTATTTAGATTATCTCTAAAATCGAATCCAAATTTGAAAAATAAGTTATCCATGGTAGTATGGCATTCATATATTCACAACTCAGGTTCCACTCTGAATTTATCAGAAAATTCAATATTTAGAATACTTGCCAGGATATCCTACAGGATTACAAGAAATCCTTGAAGATTCTTGGAGAATCTTCAAAATTGTATCTCAAAACCCAAAGACTTTCATTTACTTGATTTTTTTTTTTTTGGTAGGGTTTTTGGGTTTTAAATATAAACATGGCTCATTTCATAGCAAAACTATTAAACTGGTTAGCTTACTTTTCAAATATGAAAGTCTAAAGTGAAACTACATCTACCATGTAATTAAGAAAAGTGATGTTAGGTCAAGTCATTTAGCTGGCTCAGACCTCCATTTCTTCATCTATAACATTTAACTCTATAAGGGAAAATCATTATCACCACTACTTAGATATAACCTGAAACCAATATCTGTTTAAAAAAAAGTTCGAAATTCATAGCAAAACCACTGGTATTTTTAAACTACTGTTATAGACTGAACATTCTTTTTCCACTCAAATTCATATATTAAAACCACAACTGTCAACTGATGGTGTTTGGAAATGGAGTCAGCAAGAGGGAATAAGAGTTAAATTAGGTCATGAGAGTGGGTCTGACATCATAGATTCAGTAGCCTTCTAAGTAGGGGAAGTAAGAGAGAGATCTCTCTCTCTCCCCAGGACATAGTCAGGAAGGTTCCATTTGCAACCCAAAGAGAAAGCCCTTTTCCACCAAACCAGACAGCACCTTGAGCTTGGAGTTAATAACCAGGAGAAAACAAATTTCCATTGTTTAAGCCATCCAATATGTAGTATTTTGTTATGCTAACTCAAGAAGACTAAGACAACTACTTCTTAACATTCAGAAATATTGTCTTTCAGAATTATTTTGAAAAAGAAAACTTGTTTTCCTAATGTAACTGAGTCAAAATGGACATGCTTACAGTGCTCTTAAGCAGTTGCTTTTAAATCAGAGATCTTCAAGCTTCACTGAGACTATTATAGTCTTTTACAAAAAGACCCACATGGGAAATTCAGGCACAGATATGCAGCTCAAGCAGAAAGCTTATGGCATTAGAATTCTTGGAATATATGCTCAATGAAAAAATTCACAATTGCTAGCTCACTTTTCAAACTTAAATACTTCAATTATCTTAAAATTCTAAAGTTCTTTGCTCTTCTGTTTGATAAAAAAAGAAAAATTGGATATTTACAAATTTGTATTTTTGGCCACTGAAATGCAGTTTCAACTTGTAAAAATATTTTTTGTTTCAAGAAGAGTCTAGGATCAGGATGGCATTGCCAATTTGAAGGCAATATTTGATTCCAGAAAAATTAAATATTTGTCTTTTCAGCTAAGGCCTTGCTTAAAAACGATACACACAAGCAGCATTAATGGACATTGGTATAATGAGTCTAACAAAATATATATATCTTTTCAGTGTCTAGAATAGCCATATAGATTATAATCTCCTCTTTGTAAAAAGACCATCTTGACAGTTCTAGCAACACAGTACCATACATCATAAATATCACCTGTATTTAGTTAGATAAGATGTTTATGTCAAAGTAAGCCATGTGTGTTTTTTTAGGTTTTAGGAATGAGGGTGGCTGACAACTGCTACTGTTTTCAGTGAATAAACATGCAGTACGGAGACACATTTCTATCTATAGGATGAGGCCATTTCTTTTGAGTCCCTAACTTTCATGCTTTTAGAAACATATTAAACCAATGCCAAGACAAACACTGCTGGTAGTATATTTATCAGGACAAATACTCATATTTCAATATATTTGACTCATGGTCATTCACAGTAATAAAGCACTTAAAATTAAAGAAATACCTTTGCTCGACTGTAGCCCTTGCTTATGGAGACTATAATTTTCACACTGCGGCCATCTTTATGTCCAGTTGCATCACCAGGATCATCCAGCAAAATATCTACCAAATTTTCAAAGAAACACACAAATACACACACATAACAGAATCACGTTAGCTCAGATTTGTCTACTGTCATCATTTTCTCCCCCCTAGTTTTACGTTTTTCAACGGGAATATTTACCTTTTCTGCCATCCATTCTAACTTAACACATGTGAAAAACCTCAGCTTTCAAGAAGATGGGTGGCTGTGGTTGGGTTAAAGTTTTCATCTAAGACTTCATTTCTGTTTTCAAAGATCTTCCCCCAACTGTTGGGCCATCACATTAGGTGAGGAAATAAGGGGCTTCTTTTCCTGTTATGCACAGGTCTGAGTAATACCTGAATAATATTTAGTTACCATCATAATTGCCACAAATTGAAAAGTAATCTGATTTTCTATATAGCTGAAAATACCCAAGCTCAAAACCCATGAAATTATGAATGCAAAGGTGCTGAGGTTGACTGTCAACTGAAATTATTTTCAAGCATTTGGTACAAACACAGCTATATGGCTACTTTTCCTTATATCTGTAACTTTAGGTACTGTTTTGAATTTCAATGATGGCATTATACTTCCCTGGATAAATATATTAATTATTGCTCTTCTGCTTCTGTCCCCTTTCTGTCCCCTTTCTGCTCACAATTTCAAAACAAAAATGATATTTCTAGTAATCAGCTAAGAGTTACAGAAGCATGATAAAGCTAGTTAACCTTTAAACTACCAACTTTAAATGTGATTAAAGAGTAATTTTTTAAATATAGTATATGAGATCAATGTTCAGTTTGGAGAATGAGTAAGGCAAACTATCCCACATATGTTTTCCTTTGACAATGATGATATTGTAGAGGCATATTTAATATGAAGATAGTGTTCTGGGGACAAAGGAAACTTAGCTACATGTTGAAGATCACATGTGCCTGGTGACAAGAGGACTCAATTGCTCAAATTGTAAATTCAGAGAGACAAGGACTTTGACTGCATCATTATATTTAAGAAACAATTTCATCAAATGGGTTCTGAAAATAAAATGGTTCTATTACTTTAATAATTGGAATATGCAATTTTGCAAAGAAAGGAGTTTAAAAAATGCCATAATACCATAACAATCAAAAACAAATTTAGAGTTTAAGGAATAAGGAGTTTTTTTGCTAGAAATTTTTAAATTGTCAAAGAGAATCTCCCTTACTGGAATTATTTTTTTTTTTTTTTCACTAGATTAACATCCTCCTGGTTTCATCTTTTTGCTTATCCTGCTCAAAACTCTTCCTTAAGTGTCATTTTAATTCTCATTCCTTTTCTCAAAATAAAGTGGCTAATAATTCACATCTAGATATCTTATAATTCATGACCAAATCACCTTTAGTACTTTGTTCGATTATTCACAACTGTTCATAAATATTAAAAAATAATTATTTAAAATAATAATTTATTAAGCATCAAAGAAATCAGGTACTGTACTGGGCATTGGGAATGAATACCATGGTAAGAAAGAATATGAATTCCCTGCTCTATCACTTACTGAGCTAATTATAGTAATCACTTCCCTAAGTCTCGATTTCTTCATCTATAAAATGAGTTATAAAAGCATCAGCTTGGTAGAGTTATTGGGCGCATAACAGACAATGCATTTAAAGCACTTTATCCTCAGTATTTAGTAAGTTCATCTGTTCTAACCATTACTCCTTTTCTCTGTATGTCTACTGTAACTCCTTGTATTAACAGTTGGAGGAGAATACGGCTGCTCACTCTGGGTCTCCTCATCGGGACACAGAAGGGATGGTCACCTGAGCAAACAACTCCGACGGAAAACAAATAACAGCCAATCTGAGATAGGGTTCTTTGTGTTTTGTTTTTGGTTTATTTATTTATTTATTTATTTTTGGGAAAAAAAGTTATGGTCCTCTGTCAACATATTGGAAAAAAAGAATAAAAATTTTGCCATTCTGGTTCCAATCAAGCGAAATTCTGACAAGATAAACAAAGGTCTTTTCACACCTCTGTCTTCACTGGATGCATGGAACATGCACTATTATTTCAGGAACTGGACGTCTGTCAATTGTCCTCTGTCTTGTCTACTTCTTCTTTTTTTTTTTTTTTTTTTTATTAATCATGTACTCTACAAAGCTTTTCTGTTAAAAAAGCCCCAGCATAAAAGGACTTCTGATTGTCAAGTTTGAGCCCACTAACCATGCAGAGTTCCAAAGAATAGCAAGGAGAGATAAGAAAGCCTTCCTCAATGATCAATGCAAAGAAATAGAGGAAAACAAAAGAACAGGAAACACTATAGATCTCTTCAAGAAAATTAGAGCTACAAAGGGAACATTTCATGCAAAGATAGGCACAATAAAGGACAGAAATGGTATGGACCTAATAGAAGCCAAAGATATTAAGAAGAGACGGCAAGAATACACAGAAGAACTGTACAAAAAAGATCTTCACGACCCAGATAAAATGATGGTGTGATCACTCACACTCACCTAGAGCCAGACATCCTGGAATGTGAAGTCAAGTGGGCCTTAGGAAGCATCACTATGAACAAAGTTAGTGGAGGTGATGGAATTCCAGTTGAGCTACTTCAAATATTAAAAGATGATGCTGTGAAAGTGCTGCACTCAATATATCAGCAAATTTGGAAAACTCAGCAGTGGTCACAGGACTGGAAAAGGTCAGTTTTCGTTTCAATCCCAAAGAAAGGCAATGCCAAGGAATGCTCAACCTACTGCACAATTGCACTCATCTCACACGCTAGTAAAGTAATGCTCAAAATTCTCCAAGCCAGGCTTTGGCAATATGTGAACCGTGAATTCCAGATGCTTAGCTGGTTTTAGAAAAGGCAGAGGAACCAGAGATCAAATTGCCAACATCTGCTGGATCATCAAAAAAGCAAGAGAGCTCCAGAAAAACATCTACTTCTGCTTTATTGACTGTGCCAAAGCCTTTGACTGTGTGGATCACAATAAACAGTGGAAAATTCTGAGGAGATGGGAATACCAGACCACCTGACCTGCCTCCTGAGAAACCTGTATGCAATCAGGTAGCAATAGTTAGAACTTGACATGGAACAAAAGACTGGTTCCAAATAGGACAAGGAGTACATCAAGGCTGTATATTGTCACCCTGCTTATTTAACTTATATGCAGAGTACATCATGAGAAACACTGGCCTGGAAGAAGCACAAGCTGGAATCAAGATTGCTGGCAGAAATATCAATAACCTCAGATAGGAAGATGACACCACCCTTATGGGAGAAAGTAAAGAAGAACTAAAGAGCCTCTTGATCAAAGTGAAAGAGGAGAGTGAAAAAGTTGGCTTAAAACTCAACATTCAGAAAACTAAGATCATGACATCCAGCCCCATCACTTCATGGCAAATAGATGGGGAAACAGTAGGAACAGTGGCTGACTTTATTTTGTGGGGCTCTGAAATCACTGCAGATGGTGATTGCAGCCATGAAATTAAAAGACGCTTACTCCTCGGAAGGAAAGTTATGACCAACCTCAGTTCAGTTCAGTTCAGTTGCTCAGTCGTTCTGACTTTTTGTGACCCCATGAATCCCAGCACACCAGGCCTCCCTGTCCATCACCAACTCCTGGAGTTCACCCAAACTCATGTCCATTGAGTTAGTAATGCCATCCAGCCATCTCATCTTCTGTTGTCCCCTTCTCCTCCTGCCCCCAATCCCTCCCAGCATCAGGGTCTTTTCCAATGAGTCAACTCTTCACATGAGGTGGCCGAAGTACTGGAGTTTCAGCTTCAGCATCAGTCCTTCCAATGAACACCCAGGACTGATCTCCTTTAGGATGGACTGGTTGGATCTCCTTGAAGTCTGAGGGACTCTCAAGAGTCTTCTCCAACAGTCTTCTCAAAAGCATCAATTTTTCGGCACTCAGCTTTCTTCACAGTCCAACTCTCACATCCATACATGACCACTGGAAAAACCATAGACTTGACTAGATGGACCTTGGTTGGCAAAGTAACGTCTCTGCTTTTTAATATGCTATCTAGGTTGGTCATAACTTTCCTTCCAAGGAGTAAGCGTCTTTTAATTTCATGGCTGCAATCACCATCTGCAGTGATTTTGGAGCCCCAAAAAAGTAAAGTCTGACATGGTTTCCACTGTTTCCCCATCTATTTCCCATGAAGTGATGAGACCAGATGCCATGATCTTAGTTTTCTGAATGTTGAGCTTTAAGTCAACTTTTTCACTCTCCTCTTTCACTTTCATCAAGAGGCTTTTCAGTTCCTCTTCACTTTCTGCCATAAGGGTGGTGTCATCTGCATATCTGAGATTATTGATATTTCTCCCAGCAATCTTAATTCCAGCTTGTGCTTCTTCCAGCCCAGCTTTTCTCATGATATACTCTGCATATAAGTTAAATAAGCAGGGTGACAATATACAGCCTTGACATACTCCTTTCCTGATTTGGAACCAGTCTGTTGTTCCATGTCCAGTTCTAACTGTTGCTTCCTGACCTGCATACAGGTTTCTCAAGAGGCAGGTCAGGTGGTCTGGTATTCCCATCTCTTTCAGAATTTTCCACAGTTTATTGTGATCCACACAGTCAAAGGCTTTGGCATAGTCAATAAAGCAGATGTTTTTCTGGAACTCTCTTGCTTTTTCAATGATCCAGCGGAATTGATCCAGTTGGCAATCTGATCTCTGGTTCCTCTGCCTTTTCTAAAACCAGCTTGAACATATCGAAGTTAATGGTTCACGTATTGCTGAAGCCTGGCTTGGAGAATTTTGAGCATTTCTTTACTAGCATGTGAGATGAGTGCAATTGTGCGGTAGATTGACAACATGTTAAAAAGCAGAGACATTACTCTGTCAACAAAGGTCCATCTAGTCAAGGCTATGGTTTTTCCAGTAGTCATGTGTGGATGTGGGAGTTGGACTACAAAGAAAGCTGAGCACCGAAGAATTGATGCTTTTGAACTGTGGTGTTGTAGAAGACTCTTGACTGTCCCTTGGACTGCAAGGAGATCCAACCAGTCCATCCTACAGGATAGGTGTTCACTGGAAGGACTGATGCTGAAGCTGAAACTCCAATACTTTGGCCACCTCATGCGAAGAGCTGACTCATTGGAAAAGACCCTGATGCTGGGAAAGATTGAAGGCAGGAGGAGAAGGGGACAACAGAGGATCAGATGGTTGGATGGCATCACCGACTTGATGGACATGCGTTTGGGTTTACTCCGGGAGTTGGTGATGGACAGGGAGGCCTGGCGTGCTGCAGTTCATGGGGTCGCAAAGAGTCAGACACGACTGAGCGACTGAACTGAACTGAAACAATCGTGAAGGGAATAAAAGCTCTCCTAGTCAAGTGATGTCAAGTTATTTAATTTTTTTGCCAGTTCAGACACACAAATCACACTTAAAAAATAACTGAGGGAAGAAAATAATACAATAATAAAATAAATGATGAAATGGAGAATTATAAAGCACATTAAAAAAGAAAATATCCTGCATCACCAAATTGTCCCAAATTCTGAATCATGGCCATCAAATGGCCACAGAAGTTGTAAATTTAATTTCTTTGATTTTATATCTACCTTTATGAGTCGTAGCCTTCCCTAGACATTAGTTGTGGTATAATTTTTACATAGCCATTCTTTCTAAACTACTTTCAGTACTAAATTTGCCTCCTTCAAACCTGATCATATTTCCTTGGGCTAAAAAAAATGATGTAACAGGCCATAAAATCCCACCATTAAGCCATCCTGTAAGGTACTAACCCTTATGAAGTGAAGCCCCAGGACTCAGGAAAGCACTGACTGCCGTTAGGTGTGGATCCTACTTCACTTCTCTCAGATCCATCACTCAGAAGCCAACATATAGGATGTGGCTCAGGACCCTCAGATTTAAAGTTTTTGTTCTTTTCTTCCCCCATCTTTTGAAGAAAGTGGTGATAACACCTCATGGATAATTTATACATTCAAGTTATCACCATATTTCTATAGCTTTATTTTACCTAATGACTTATAAGTTCATTTAACTATAACCTCTGTTTTTTCTTCCGCTGTGCTCAGTCCTGTCTGACTCTTTGTGACCCCACGAACTGTAGCCTTCCAGGCTCCTCTGTCTATAGGGATTCCCCAGGCCAGACTACTGGAGTGGGCAGCCCTTCCCTTCTTCAGGGGACCCTCCCAATCCAGGGATGGAACCGGGGTCTCCGGCACTGCAGGCTGATTCTTTTACCAGCTGAGCTACTGGGACTAATATTTCTTTGGCTTGATGTGTTTTCTCAGAATTCATTTTCCTTCCCAAATCCCTGCCAAATGGTATAAAACACTGTTTCCATGAACTTAAGGGAATTCCTACTTACCTTTTAGTTTTCAGCTACCTTTTATAAGAAAGCACGTATGCATTTGGGCCATTCATTTTACCCCATGAAGGGAAGATATAATTAGTAGAATTTTACAAATTCTGACCTTTTAGAAGCAAGAGATATGATTTATTAACATATTATCAGTATCAGCTTGTTGTATATCTGTTTGTGTTTTTCACCTTATCTTTGTTTTCTAATCTTCAGTGTAGGCAAGTTATGAAGTTTCTCAGTTCTATCATGGGATCTAAAATTGCCCAGGAACATGCAAATTATTGGTTTTCCAGCGTCATCTAGTGGCTGTGCTTTGTAATCACCACAGATCCTCCCGTACATCTTTTCTCAACCAAGTCCTTCATGTATTCAAAAATGATTAAATGCTGTGTGTGCGCGCTCAATTAAAGGAGCACTTATACTTCATAAGTGAATAGTTCATCAGATATTAAGACAATGGTATGTTATATGATTCTATTTTCAACTGACCAAATCGGCACCCTTATTCTGAACACAATGCTGGAATCCAGTGTTTCCTTTTTGTCTGTTCGGTGACAGTTTAATAGAGCTGTAGTCTGGTGAGAGAGGAGAACTGTATTCTCCCTGGGCTGCAAAACGCAGGCTCACCTAGTCAAATTTAGGCATAGGTCCTGAAACACCTGTAAATGGGCTTCCTGCACCTAAAACGCTATCAAATTGCACGGGGCTCTGATTATATAGTGATGAGTACGAACGACCGTCACTGAGAATATTACTCCTTCGTCCTATCTGTAATCCTGGAGGAAGCACTTCTCAAGCACAAATATTGTTTTAAAAAATGATATGAAAACCATACCTCTAAGGCATTTCACTCTTTTACACAGAATGTTCTTTTAAAATGATCATGACAGAAAATGAACTTATAAGGAAAAAGGGCTCTCTCTGAGAATGAGGGTGTTAACGCTTTGAAGGGGGAATGGGTGAGGGCTGCGGTGGGCAAGGGTCTCCGAATCCGAGGTGTCCTCGCTTGTGAAGTCACAGGCATGCTTTGGCTCAGGCAGTGTGCGCGCAAAATCACCTGAGGTGACGGACTCCGCGATGTTCAGATTGTTTAGCGAGAGGCCTAAGGACTGGCGAGAGGAGGAGGAGGAGGTGCTGCTGGCGGACTCGGACGGGGGCCGAGCGGGCTTCGCGACGTGCCCCGTCTCCGCCTTCAGCCGGTCATTCTCGGCCTTCAGGATTTCAATCTCATTCTGTGGTGAGATCGGGAAACACGAAAAACATGGCGCCAAGTTGAAGAGAAAAGGGTATCAACTCTCTTAGTAGTGTTAATCAGTGTGTGTGTGTTTTAATGTGGTGAGACAGTAAATAAATATAAATTATGAAAACAAGATTTCCTTCCAAAGAAGGAAAAGTAAATATCTTTCTCTGTCTCCCACATATACATATTCAGATATTCACAAATACAGATACACTGACCAGTGGAATTTTTTTATACTTAAAAAAAAAAAAAATCTATCATATATTTGAGGAGTTTTCCAGGATGTGGTCTCACCTGAATTAAGAACATAATTGAAGAGGTCATTCCATTTCTCATTTTAGAATTAAACACTACAACATATATAAAAACAGATAACCAACAGAGAGACCTACTATATACTCAATATTTTGTAAAAACTTATAAGGGAAAAGAATCTAAAAAGAATGTATCTATATCTATCTATATTCAGTTATACATATATAACTGAATCACTGTGCCGTACATCTGACACTTTGTAATACAACATTATAAATCAACTATGCTTTAATAAAATAAAAATTTTTTAAAATTAATGAAATACTATTAATACCTCATAGTAGAAAATGCCCTTCATAATACTCTGAATTCAGGGAGAGTTGAAAACCACAGTAAAACAAAAGTAATATAAATGAAGTGATTTAAAATTATCACTTCAGAATCCTAGCTAATGTCTGAAAAAGTTTTTATTCCTTCAAAACAGGGCAGGAAGCTCATAGAAACAACACAAGCCTTTTGATGACTATATCAGTGATATAGGAATCTGCTTGGCAACAAGCTTTTCCTGTTTCAGTCATCTGTGGTACCAAGTGATTACTGGCTGACAATAATAAAACGAAAGTCTGAGCACAGACTGATTCTGAATTTAGCCTTTGGATCCTTCCAAGACATACAAAAGCTTTACTTTGACAGAGGGCACTCTACATCACTTTTACTTGCATATTTAGAAAGCTTGTGTTATATTTCTGTCCTTTTCTCATTTCATTTGTTTTTCAATAAAAAATAGGTAAAGGTGTTTGAAAGTCAGATTTCAAAATTATAGGAAAAAGTTGCCAAGGGTAAATCATGGGAAAGTGAAGAAGCAAGGGCTGTAGTCGTTTCTCTGAAAACTTAGCTCTCAGCCAATTCAATCACTAGTAAAGTGCCTTCAATGGTCCTTGAGGGCAACCAGCCAGTTTGCACTCCCATTTCCAAACCTGGATTTGACAAAATTCTCCAACCGATATTAGGAAAGGAGTTGCAGAGATTAAAGGAAAAGAGTGCATTTCCAAAAGGGATTTAAATGTGAGATTTGCTTTTGCAATAACTGAGAGGAGAGAATAAGCAGCATTTTAAATCTCTCCTGTTCATTCCTTGCAGGTGCTTACAGACCAACCTGCATCCGGTTCATGGCTTCCCGGATCTGATCGAGATGATGTGCAGAGCTGAGGGCCTCCAGCCGAATATCTGTTAATTTTAATTCCTTTTCTCTGAGCTCACTCTTCAACTGCAGAATTATCTCTGCCTCAGCCTCTGTGCATTCACAGATCCTGAAGAAAGAAACAAGCACAAAATCAGCAGTTGGGGAAGCCAGAGGATTAGGAAAGGCAATGATTCTTTTAAAAGCTGAACTGCAATATTATCCAGCAGGTACAGAGATTATTTGCTGCTGGCAAAACCTAGAGAAAAGGAAAAGAGTTCTACCAACGGTAATACATTCATAGGTTCAAAACTGAAAAGAGTAGGCCTTTGTCTCTCTCTCTTTTTTTAATCTCTATTTTTTGAAGTTGAAAAACAATCTATCTTTACTGTATAGAAACTGATACTCAAAATTGCCTTGTTGCTGATATTTATGGGGCTGAAAGTCAGAGTAGTACTGCATCTCATTCAACCATTTTCTCAAGAGACTTAACCTTCTATTTGCAACATATTAAATTTGTTTAAAACAAAGTTATTATGCATTAAAATGTTGATTTCTAGTTTTATAAAATTTTGCAAAGAATAACCTTATTTGCCATAATACTATCTTCAGGTTACTTCAGGTACTTCAAAATAAATACTGTAGACAAATCAGGGAGATTAGTTTTGGACATTTAAGTAATGGATGAGTGTTATATAATCCTGGTAGGCGCAGCTGATTTAGGAGGTCAGCTAATGAAACTGAAGCAAGGTTTCAACACAAACAAGCAGGCTAGCTGGGGCTGCTTGAAGGTCACACACACTACATCCTTACTGTTGTGGTGGTGGTGTTTTGCAGACAGCTTGGGAGGAAATGTGTCAAAAGAAGTTCTTTTATATTAATGAATATCTTTTCTATTTAAAATGCGAGGATTAAGTTGCTGGTCACAAAATGATAGTGCTATGTTCTTCTAAGTCAGGGAATTATAGTGGGTGTGCAAGGTCTTAAATGGTTCTATTTGTGGCCCTGATGTATATGCCAGCTCTGGGGAGCTGCCGTCACGGGCACACATGGAATCTGAACTAAATAGTATACAGAACAAAGAGAATTATCAGAGCACATGTTTTACATTCTAAATATTTTATTCTTATAACATTATAGTGGGATACTATAAAAAATGCTATGCTAGATTATCTAACACATGAAGAAAAATGGATTGCAGTTTGGCTTAAGGTAACAAAATTTTACTTCCACAACAGGAGGGCAGAGGAGGTCATTATTGTTGAAACACATGCGAGTGATTTTAGAGAAAGCAGGAGTGAACACTGCTTAGGTTAGAACTGGGATCTTGGCAGTTTTCATGCATCACACTCCATTTTACCGGGATCTATGCTTGTAGATCACAGGGCCATTTTGCCGTTTCTTTGGTGGCCAGACAAGGGGTGACCTGCATTTAATGCACAGTTAGATAGATACAAGGACAAATGCCAGTGAAAATAATAACTTAGAAAAGGGGAGAATGAGATCAAGAAACATTCACGTTCTAATGTATGGAAAACATAAGAGAAATGAATGCTGTCTGCTACTCTAAGGAAGATCTGGAAATACTGGACACAGAGACGGTGCTGTGGTTCCATTCGGAACACACATGTGGGCCTGGCCTGAAGTCGTCTTCAATAGATTCTTCCTCGTGCTGCAGAGGGGGTGACTTACGCAGAGGCCGACTGCGAGGGCTTCATGGAGGCTGACCCACAGTCACCCCCGTTGTGGGGCAACTTGGGGGATGCCGGAAGGGACGAATCTGTAAGCTCTTCAATGTCCGAATGTGAGGAAGGAGGCTTGGTGGACTTTTTCTTCCCAAAGGCTTGTTTGAATGAGCTTCTCAGCTGCAAGAAGGACAGAAATTACCTTCCTTGTCTATTTGCACTGGGGGCATCTCGCTTTGGGCCGTTAGTTTGCAGGCGCCATCCTAGCCACTGCCTGGGGTCAGTATGTATAAGCAAAGGATTAACAGCTGCAGCACGGTATCTCTAATTTAAAAAAAAAAAAAAAAGATACCGTGTTTTGTGTTTCTGTTTTATTCTCATATTAATCCAGCACAGCGCAAACATGGAAGGCTTTTAAACAGTGCAGGGACAAGGGCATGGCTGTCAGAGCACTCATTTAAAACGAAGTACCTTGAAGGGATCTCCTTTCAGAAGGCTCCTCTCTTCAAGGCAATTTGTTTTAAATGGCCACTTTAGCACTACTGTCAAGTCAGGGCCTGCTGACAGTATAAACTTAAAAAGCAAAATGAAATCAAATTCACCTAACACTTCATTAATTGTGAGTTTCTATTCAAATTTTCAGTTCCCAGACTATGCAAAACCAGAATTGGTATGCCCTACAGCGATATTCGGAAAGTAGTTTTACTTGTCTTTAAAATTGAAGATTAAAATGAAAAGACACAAAGGAGAGACAAACAAGGTAATCTGTTTTTAAAAGGTATAAAAGCTTCCTGCCAAAATGAATAGCATTCATGCCAAGGGTGGGTGTTTTTATAGATGCATGCCAAATTGTCCACGGTTTATATTCACCTCACTTCCTCTAGAGTTCACCTTGCAGAAACATGAAAGAGTGTGGAATTACAAATCAAGGGAATGAAGGCTGATCAGTATTTTAAAATATTACCTGCATAAACATTTTTTTAAAACAAAAAAGATATTTCTCTCATTACTTACAGAAAGCACTCTAGTAAAATCCTTTCCTAATTTCATTTTGGATTTCATCAAGAGTTCTACTTATTTAAAACTTATTTTTCTTTCATGGCATTCAAAGAAATCCTATACTTCATTATTTTTTAAACATTTTGTAGTGGTAGCATCTTCTCAGTTTTTCAGCAGTTACTTTATATCATAAATTATGTCTCTAGCTAACAAGGGATAGTTCTGTTAAAGTACATTTCTATATTTCTCCTATGCTCTTTTGGTGAAAATATATATAGTTGATATCTGATACAGTGATATTTTCACACTATAAGCTCTGCTGGTGCAAGGGGTGGAGAAGTTTGCAAGGACTCTTCTTTTTCTTTTACCAATTCTATTTTTTCTCCTCTTCCTCCATCAGCATCTTTACCACCACCACCATCACCATCATCCTTTTCTTCTTCTTCATCTCCACCTTCACAATAAGGCCCTGCTCTGAGCCTTTTATTTATAGATGCTACTCTATTTTTCTTTACAACATCCCCGTAAAGTCAGTATTAATTACCCAGTTTTTACAAACGAGAAAATTTAGGCTCCCCAAAAGGTGAAGTAACTTGCCTAAGAGCCAAAAATTAAGCATTAGAGTTGGGATTCAAATCTAAGTTCAGTTAGTCCCAACTCCAAAACATCTGCTCTTCAGCGCCAGGCTGCCCTGAATTTGTTGATGAGTGTGGAATTTGAGGGGTCAGTCACTTGAATGAGATACTGTAAAATGCTGTGAATCTCTAAAGCCCCAAAGGAAAACTCCTGCCTCACTGTGCAGTGATGAGCTTCTGAATCAGATGAATGCTAACAGCTTACCCAGTTTTTCTTTTTCTTCTTCTTGGAGTCAGCATCGTTACCACTGCCAATGCTGGAATGGCTTGTGGCACTGTTAATGCTAGAGACGCTTTCAGAGGAATGCTGTCTTCTGATGCGGAGATCTAGCCACAGAGAGAGAGAGTCACATTTACTCATAAAGACTTTCAATCTGAACAAATAAGACTTTTAGGCTTTCTGAGAGGAAGTTCTCTAATAATACTCAACACAGCTTTGTATAGATCATTTCAATGCAGTTTTAGTTTTATAAGCTTAACAAAGTTCCACCCTATTTGCTTTAATTAATTAGGGTATTTGTATTAAGATTCAATGGGAATCTCAGCTAAGTCTGTAGCATTGGCAGTTTAATGAATTCTGAGTTTTGTCCCAAAATTAAATGCTATGCTAGTGATTTTTACTGAATACCTAGATCAAGCAGCACTTAGAAAATAATTTATCCCAATGATATATTCCATGGAGTAAATGGAAACTCATAATGGCATGAAAATTAATTGTGTCTTTTTAATATTTGTCCTTTGACTAAAGCTACCGAAGCCAAATATACTGACTTTCCATTTCATGGAAGCATACCTTGTTACAGCCAAAACAAACCTTGCCAGTCATCTAAGCACTTCATCTCATAGATGAGGCAACTGAAATGCAAAGAAGTTAAGTACCTTGACCACGGTCAAAGAGCCAATGGGGTGAGAGTCCTCAAGAGAGAATCTAGGTAGACTTCATTTGTGAATTAAATAGAAATCATATTTAAGACAGTGTAATTCTCCCATTACACCTAATCCCAGCCCATGACTTGGAAGAGTAATAGTAGTAGCAATAATAACAGGTAATAATAAAGCTAGCTTTTACGAGATGCTTACTTTGCTCTGGGAGCATCTAATTTTACTATTAAAGCAAACCACTGTAATGAGTGTAATCACTAAAGTTTCCTTGTAGTAACAGAGCTGAAAAAGAGTCTTAGACGGATCCTACTGTCTATTGTACTAACTGCCAGGTAATATGACCTCTATATACTCCTAAAAAGCATGAACTTCTCTTTAGCTAATAAGATATTTTGAAAAGGACACTATTTGATACTAAATCACTTTTTGAAGGTAGTCACTTCATACAACAAGCATATAAGATTTATTTATAATTATTAAAATTGAAATTATTTCTACTCATAGTGAGCTGACCTTAAGAGTTAGTGAAGACACAAGTCATTTATAAAGTTATTTTTAAGGTCAAATGTGCTTTTAGTCCATTTCTTACTGTTATATTTAATTGGAATCAATGCAGATTAGCCAAGCAAAAAATCTCAGTGGAACTTATCAGATGTCAGAAATTACAATATAGCTTTGAAAAAGTTCCCATAGAAATAGTAGTATATAATCAAAACTTTTCAGCAAAGTAGTTTAACAGTAAAATGAGTGATGGAGATGGAGCCTTAACTGGTTACTTGCAAATTGTACAATAAGTATACGTGTGGGTGGGTGATATACATATACATATCTCCATCTTTAATCTCATACACATACCTATCAATAAGTACTTTGATTTTTCCATTAAGAGAATAACCGTGCTGAAAAATCTTATAGGAGGGGAAAAATATAATAGCTGTTTTTAAGAATCCCTAGAATTTGGTCTAAAAGTATATTTTTTTTAAAGATGAAAACATTTACTGTTTTTGCATGCCAAAGCATTACCAGTGCCAAAACCTAAATCATGGTATTTATGTGTTTTTTTGTTTGTTTTTCTTTTTTTTTTAATGTGTGTTATTTTGCATCAACAATAAAGGAACACATTATCCCTTAATCAACTAATGTGGAAATTATGTGAATAAGCAATAAAAGAATATGTGTAGCTTTTTGTGTTTTAAATATCTGCTACATTTGGCTACAAGCTTTTCTGAATAAGATTAGCATTTTCTAGTTTTCTCATCATGACTGACTTTTACAAATAAAGCAGATGTATTAAGAGTAAAAGTATTTCAGAGTTTTCATTATATCCAGAATTAATAAATTATATTTGACTTTAATTAATCCCAAAATGTTTAAAGATAGGTTAAAAAGTAGTCCTTGGAGGCATTAGCTATGTTCAACTATGACTGCATTTCCAATAAAGACTGGCAAGGGCATAATTTCAATAACATTACAGGATGAAGGGAATGCATTTTACTTTTCTCTGTCAATTCTTTTCTAGAGTTAAGTATTGGAGTACATGCAGCATCACAGAGTTCAGTAAAGAATGGCTGATCAAATGAATACCAACAATCTGAATGAATGGAGAAGCTTGTTTGAAACAATATATATTTCAGTTACATGTTTATTCATTCTTCATGTTCCACTTCCCACCCTTTGCTCTGTCACTGTTCTAGTTGGAGCTATCACCATCACCTACTTGCTCTAAGAACAGCCAGCCAACTCATCTTCAAATCTTTTTAAAGAAAAATCTTACCATCACTCTCTTATTTAAGACTTCCCAGTAGATTCCTATTTGAGCAAGAATAGAAAACATTCCAACTCTTAAATATGGCCCTAAGATCCCTAAGTAATCTGGTCAGTACTCATCTCTCCAACCTGGTACAGTTTATTTTATCTTTGATCATTATCTTCTTGGGGTCAGTTCCATAAAGGCATGGATCTCTTTTCTGTCTTAAGACCCTCATGGAATGCTTTTCTCTCAATATTTAAAATCTGCCTTGACAATGAATCCTTGGATTTCCCCTTATACATTACTATCTGGTAAAGGACTTTCTAGACTCTGCAACCAGAGTAGGTCGGTTCTCTGGTACCCTTGCTCTCTATGGCACACATTCTTGTCCATTTTAGAACTTATAACTGTTTTATATGCACATTCAGCTACCTTAATGATCACAACAATTCTTTATTTCTGTTTTCGCTTAAGATTAAAGTTAAATGTTGAGAAAGACTATGTCTAGTTGGTTTACCACTATATATTCAGGGCTTTATACAGAGTATATCATATGGTAGGTGATCAACAAGTAATTGTTGAATAAATATATTCTTACAATTCATTCAGTGTAACACTGAGTTTTAATATTAATCTGAATATCCTATATACATACAATCCTTTATAACTATTTGTTTTTGTTAGTTTTAAACTTTATAAAAACTATTATTTAATCTTTCTTGACCAATTTGTATTGTAACTGTTATCCTTTTGTTCATTTTAGTCACCCCTCTCACATATCTGAGCAAAGGAACTCCTATTTTTCAATTCCAGTAGATATTAAGCTACCTGTTGCCTAAGATAAAATGAATCTTTCCAGAAAGTTTTACTTCAGCGTCTTGCACCACAGTAAAGAAGGGATTAAGTCTTTTTAAATCCCTTCTGGACCTATTTACAACATGAAGATTTAGAACATAAGCTGCTTTATTATAGCTCTAAGATAAGCTTTAAATATGCAGTAATTTTCCATGCTGCATATAAATTAACTCCCCCACATGGAAAGTTGCTAAATTCTTAACAGAAGTAGCCCCTAGAGAACTAGTTTTTCTTTTAATTTCAGTATATCTCACTTTATATAATTATTTTCCCAAAAGTTAAATTTTGTTTTTAAAAATTATATTAATATTTTCTATAAAATTTGAATAAGCCCCTTTCATATACAAGGCATCAACATAGCCAGGATTTAGTTTAAGAGAACAAATCACCCTGCTATCAACCAGGAAAGGTAGACCATAAATAAATGAAGGCACCAAAGTGTAATGCAAATTTTGTAAGGGAACTACAGTTATTTTCAAAAACATATCACAAAGGGACTTCATACAGTTTGAGAGTCAAGGAGGTATGTGAAAGTGAAGTGAAAGTCACTCAGTCATGTCCGACTCTTTGCAACCCCATGGACTATACAGTCCATGGAATTCTCCAGGCCAGAATACTGGAGTGGGTAGCCTTTCCCTTCTCCAGGGGATCTTCCCAACCCAGGGATGAAACCCAGGTCTCCCACATTGCAGGCAGATTCTTTACCAGCTGAGCCACCAGAGAGACCAGGAATACTGGAGCGGGTAGCCAATCCCTTCTCCAGTGGATCTTCCCGACCCAGGAATTGAACCAGGGTCTCCTGCACTGCAGGCAGATTCTTTACCAACTGAGCCATCAGGGAAGCCCCAAGGAGGTATGTTTAGGCTAACTCTCGCAAGATCTCAGAAAGTTTTTATGCTGAACAAACACTGTAGAAAGTGCCAAGCAGAATAAACAGAATATGTAAAGAACTTTTGAAGAACTGAAGTTCAGGATAGCTAAAGCATGAAATGACAAAATGCAAGACATAAGGTCTAAAAGACTGTCTAGAACATAAATGATGATCATTAAATACTTGTTGAATAAACAAAACTGGCAAAAAGAGATTCTGTCATGTTAAAGAGTCTGTATTTTATCTAAAGGCAATGGGATACCTGTTAGATATACACTGTTAGACCCCTGCTCTGGTCTCAGTGTGAAGAATGGCACAAAGCGGTGAAGGACAGGGCGGGAAGGCTATTTAGGAGCTGTGGTCGCAGTTCAGGGGAGAGACGAGGAATGGTGATAGGAGGATCAGAGAAACGGAGATGAGAGATATTTAAGAGGTGGGGTCAACAGAACTTAGTGATATGTTGAGTGAGGAGAGGAGGGTTTCTGGTAATATGGAAGGATGGTGATGCTTTTGATTGAGAAATGAGCATTGAAGGCAAAGGCAGGTCTGCAAAAGAAGAAGACAAGTTCAAGATAACCCGATAGAGCCCCCTCTTTAGCAGCTGGATTTACAGATGTATGACTTGAGATGAGCCTGCCCTGGAGAGATATATTTGACAGTTATCAACACAAAAACAATAACTATAGAGTATTAGATGGGCTTGTATAAAAATTTAGATAGGATGAAGAAAATCATAAAATGTATAAAATCACAATGGAAGAGAGCTTGGGACTGGGCTCTAAGAAACATCAATATTTAACAAATGCAACAAACAAGTGAGTCTACAAGAGAAACTGTGAAAGGAATTTTCAAATCATAGAAGAATAAGAATATGCATGTAATGAGCATCAGAAGAAGTGAATGTTTCAAGTACGATGGAATGGACATCACTATCAAATGCTATTTCTATGATGAATATAATAAGAATTTTAAATGTAGTGGATTTACAGTCCTAATGAGATGGATGAAACTGGAGCCCCTTATACAGAGTGAAGTAAGCCAGAAAGATAAAGAACATTACAGCATACTAACACATATATATGGAATTTAGAAAGATGGTAACGATAACCCTATATGCAAAACGGAAAAAGAGACACAGAAATACAGAACAGACTTTTGAACTCTGTGGGAGAATGTGAGGGTGGGATATTCCAAAAGAACAGCATGTATACTATCTATGGTGAAACAGATCACCAGCCCAGGTGGGATGCATGAGACAAGTGCTCGGGCCTGGTGCACTGGGAAGACCCAGAGGAATCGGGTGGAGAGGGAGGTGGGAGGGGGGATCGGGATGGGAAATACATGTAAATCTATGGCTGATTCATATCAATGTATGACAAAAAAAATAAAATAAAATAAAATAAAAAAAATAAAAAATAAATGTAGTGGATTTAGAATTATATAAGTCCTTATTGATGATGGAGAGAACAGTTTTGGTGGAGTAGTGGAAAGAAAAACCATGCTCCAGTGTCTGAAGTATGACTGGCTGTTAAAGACACTGAACAATTCTATCAAAAATTCCCAAAATTCACCTGGAAAAGGGCAGAGAGATGACAGAGCACTCAGGATTTAAGAAAGCATTTGTTATCTGGTAAAGAGTTGAGCATATTGAATGCTACTTAAAAGAGACTAAGAATAAGTAGAAATTATGTACGGAGAAAAAATGACATGATATTATCACAGAGTATTTCTTCAGTGGCAATCAAAGGGGTCGGGGGTGGCAAAAAAAGATTATTTTATCATTGTTTAAGATTGTTGGAGCATTGTTATTGTTTAGTTACTAGGTTGGGTCTGACTCTTTTGTGGCCCCATGGACTGTAGTCCCCCAGGCTCCTCCATCCATGGGATTTCCCAGGCAAGAATACTGGAGTGGGTTGCCATTTCCTTCTCCAGGGGATCTCCACAACCCAGGCATTGAACCTGTGTCTCCTGCATTGGCGGGTGGATTCTTTACCACTGAGCCACCTTGAAAGCCCTACTGAAGCATAGTAATAATTAAAAACACACCAACTTTTAGTCCATTTTCTTACTGTTTTTAAGTTTTCTACAAAAGAAATATATTTCTTATTGCCCCCACACAGGACAAGTTGCTCCCAATACCCACTACTTCACCGTATTGATTGCTATATTTTTACATAAAGATCTAAATTTCCATATTCCTTCTCTGGTTTGTTTTGCTCAATGGCAAATATGAATGTATTACCCAACCTCTCTAGACCCAACTTCACCAAATCAAGAGGAGAGAAGAGTTTGGCTGTAGGAGCCAATTCCTAAGGTCCGTTTGATACTGAAAGCTACTGTTCTTAAATTCTGAGATTCTGAATAATAGCAATTCACATATTATCAAAGGCAGTGTGACTGAGTAAAAGCAGCTTTGCTCTAATTAATAAAAATAGATGCCTATCAGATTGCATGAAAAAATGGCAAGACTTCTAAAGATACCTTTGGGAGGGTGGTCAGGACCATTCAGTGCTCCCTGAATGGCTGCCTGGGCAGCAGAGTTCTGGGCCTTCAGCATTTCAATGGTTTCTCTTAGTTCTATCAGTTCAGACTCCTGTGAAACAAACAGAATTTAGAAGCTTTAACACTTAGAGAGAAGAGCAAACCACTTGTATTCACAGCTCACTATCTAATGAGCTTGGTTTTATGTGGTGCTACTGTCTTGGGAGATCTGGATGCTTGGCTGACCTTCTAAGTTGTATCCTACAACCTTTTACTTGTAAATGTAAGAAGCTAAATCTGATATAGAATTAAAAAATAATGTTTTGGTTATTCTCTTACAAATGTGATCTGAATAGTTTTTATTTCTGTAAAAGTGTACCCAAAACTGAGGGCTCCCCAGGTGGAAAAGAATCCACCTGCCAATGCAGAAGACACAGGAGATGCAGGTTTGATCCTTGGGTCAGGAAGACCCTCAGAGGAGGAAATGGTAACCTACTCTAGTATTCTTGCCTGAAGAATCCCATGGACAGAGGAGCCTGGCAGGCTACAGTCCATAGGGTCACAAAGAGTCAGACACGACTGAGCATGCACACACCCAAAGCTGACCAGTGTGACCTAAAACAAGACAGCACTCTGCTCATTTAGATAACAAACTTATCACTAGTACCCAAAAGTATATCATATGGCATGTACTGTTCATTGGAAACCCTGAGTTTTTGTCATATGAGTGATTTTAGATTTTCCCATCTGCTTTGCATTTGGGATATAGAGTCTTTATATTCAATAACAAAACCTGAATTCATTCCTAATTCACTCCTATTAAATGCCACATTATTAAATCTGCTATCATATCAAGGTCATCTTAGATTTTGGCACTTTTTAGGCAAATGAAATTCCTAGTATAAAGACCTAGCTTCAGCAAGCCAAAGAAATACAGGAATTTTTAAAAACTGAATAGAAATATATGTAACATGTAGTCCTTAAAATAGTTAAATTATTTACAAAGCTTACAAATAAAAATTTTATGACACTTATTTTCTTATTGGGACTTCCCTCGTAGCTCAGCTGAGGAATCTGCCTGCAGTGTAGGAAATACAGAAGGCATGGGTTCGATCCCTGGGTCAGGAAGATGCCCTGGAGAAGAAAATAGCAACCCATTCCAGTACTCTTGCCTGGAGAATCCCATGGACAGAGGAGTCTCGCAAGCTACAGTCCAAGGGGTCTCAAGAGTCGGACATGACTTAGCAATTAAACCACCACCACCACCATTTTCTTATTGAATTCAGGGTAACTTTAAGCTATGTCTCAATGAAAATTCTTGTCCAAATTTCATCATCCATAGTTATTTAAATGAGTATCTTTACCAGAAATAAAGGACTCACTATAAGGAAGATAAGATAACAGTAGCAGCAACACCAACCAGGAACAGGAGTGTTGTTTCAGCGAAAGCAGTATTTCTACCAGGAGCACAAAAATAAGGAGTATCCCTGGCTGTGATAGCAATCCTAAAAATTAGAATCCTTGTGGACCTCTTAGGAGGAGAATTCCTCCATAATATATTTGTCATTCATCATTTTTTCCAGTATCTTTGGCAGAAAGCCAAAGAACTGCACTTGAGTTCTTCACTCAGTGGTAAGCAGTTTATCCCTACTTAACGTCTCCCAGTATATATGAAAAAAAGCAGGGTCATGATAAGTGCCATTGAAGAAAACTGCTTCATACATGGGAATGTCCAATGGCTATTCCAGCCTTCAACACTTTTTTTTAAAAAAGATAGATGGTGCTAATTGAAATGATATCCAAGTTCAGCGTAGATACTCAGCACCTCATATATATCTATTTTCCCTGAGTATCTGGCATATTCCTAGAGGACAGCATTAAAAAAAAAACAAACACCTCTTATAGACTTTTAATAGCTTATAAATCAAAGAATCTCATAATAGAAAATCAGTAGTGACCTCCTGGATTCACACATGGATCTTAAAATATTTGACTGTAATTTCACTTGTGTTTATTGTCATAAAGGAAGAAGAATATGTGTATGAAAATTACCAATACTGTGACAAAAATTGTGTCTAACACAATTTGTCATATTTTATCAGTCTCTCCAAGTTCTATCTATATTTTGCCCCTTGTCCAACTAGTAATAGATTATTTTACCAAAACTTAATATGCTTCCCATTTAAAATAAATCTCCCAAGTGATAAAATATTTACTGGAAATTCATTCTGCTTTTACCAGAAACATATTCACAAAAGAACACCTATAGTGCATATTTAATGAATCACATAATTTAAGTAATTTTACAACTAGCATGGATGTTAAATTTTAATTAAACTCAATTTTCATACTTGAATTTAAAATCAACAGTGCTAAAACATTTGCCTTTAGGTTAAAAGAGGAAAAAAATGAAAATTAAATCTCATATAAATGTCTAAAAATTTAGCTTAATTTTATGGGTTGGTTGACTTATTTCATTTATTTCAAATTTTATTCTTTTATAGAGAAATCTCTTCTAGAAACTACTGTTTTTTTAAATTAGAAGTAGAATGTTCAGGTAATATTGATTTTTTTTTTTTCAGAAAACTGTGTTTAATGAAATAGAAGAATGATCATATTCTAAAATCTTAATTATCTTTTTTAAAACAATAGCTATTGGTAGGGTAGTTATCACTCAGGGTGGCACAGTAAGCCCAGAGGAAGAATAACTATGTAAGAAATATTCCCATATATATGGGAAAATCACATCTATGAAAAATTAGTTTAGTCAAACTCAGTACTTCCTCAGGAAAACTTTGTAAGTATAAGCAAGTACCTATAAAATGTCACATTGACTTTAAAGAAACAAAATAGCTAAATTCTACACTGATAATCTTTTCAAATCTGAACTAGTTATCTCTCCATATCTGCAAAAATCCCTTTTTTCTTACTTCTGTTAATGAGACCCACCCTCACCATAACTCAAACTAGCACATATTTTTCTCTGAGCCTTTCCATGTGATTGCTTCCTGTGCTTTGAATATCCTTCTTCACCCTTAAGGACTATGGTGAAGTATCTTTATACACAATGACACGAGTTTTCTTTTGAGCAAAAATGAAAAGGTTCCTTCTCTATATGTCCAGACCATTTAATGCATTGAGTGTAGTTAGCTGTTGAAGAGTTTATCTTTTCATCTGACTTACGATCTGATCTCAATAAATGTTGGAATGATTTTGTTCAAATGTCTGGTCTTCATTAAACAGATGTTTCTTCCCTTCAAAGAATGATGAAACAATTCAACTCTACTGCATATTTTAACAAGAGGGTGTCTGTCTCATCAAATAGATGCCATATACTAAAAACATCAAAACCTTATTATTCATTATAAGACAAAAGTCTCAATATAGCTAAATCACTGGAATACGTCCTTTGGATGGCAACAAAGTGAGTTTTTTCTTTCTCTTTTTTTAAAAGTATATAGAAATGAATATGAAGCATTTCAAAACTTCACTGAGACAGCAATTTTTTTAATAGTTTACTTCTAGTATTCCTCTTTCCCTTTTATAATTATAGTTGATTTTTCACATTTTTTAAGCTACATATTTTCTAAGATGTCTATAATTCATGGAACTTGCAACATTGCCTCTAAGTACAACTATGATTTCTGTATTTTTTGGGGGGGGGGTGATGCAAGGGAGAGTGAATGAGAAAAATAATTAGAAGTGAGTTCCAGAGATACCCAACTATAAAATTCTTTGATAATCTGAAATATATTAACATATTCTTTTCATTTTAAAGGTGACTTAATAGAAGATACTTAAGTTTTGAGGATCCCTTTTAAGCCTTCAGAAAGAACCTGGAAAATATATATAGCATCAAGAGATGAATTTGAAGTCTATTTCTCCAATTCAGCAGTTTTCTGTTTCCTACTCCGCTCATTAGGTACCAAAGAGAAGACTGCCCCGAGGGTAACTCTGCAGAGGGTCTTGGGAATAAGATGATCAGATAGTATTTTGTATATATTTCCCACTTTTCAAAATTGATACTTTAAAATGTGAGAACGGAACTAAAATTTTATTTACGTACAATGAGCCTTTCAAGAGAATGATGCCTCAAACACAAGCTTGCCATTTAAGATTTCAGTATTCTATGACAGTTTCTTGTGTAAAAGAGGTTAGATGGAATCAATATCTCTTCTAACTGTATTGTACACATTTCTGAGGCAAAACAAGTTATCATGGTCAGATTTTAAATGCTTCAAAATAAAATGATCAAATATTGTGTCAGAATACTAACCTTGCTTGGTGTTTTTCCAACCTAATTTCCTAACTACATCTGACTTCTTTCCAAATTTCTCCTGGACAGGGCTTGCTGAGAATCCCATGGCTTGGCAACAAATCTTATCAACCAACCGGAACTTCTAGGCAAGGTTATTAAAATTTTTCCACTAAACCTGCCTTTTGCTTCCCCATATTGACACAATTAATTACACATTATCTAGCTGTAGTTTCTTTGAACATGTCCCACTAGCCATTCCCTTGTGTATGTCTTGAAATACCATGAGGTTTTCTACCAAATGAATCTGGCCATTCCTGGTTTAAGTGAACTGAATTCATCAAACCCCAGTAGCCTGTCACTTGAATCTATAAGTAACTTCTGGATTCAAATTATGCTGCACCCTAAAAATCTATGAATGCATTTTCTGAGTCTAGTGATGAATTTTTAGGAAAACATTTCTAGACATAAATATTTTAACCTGAGCTACGAGGAATTAATGTAAATACCCAATTCAACTAAAATTTTAGCTTTTACGTTAACCATTTCCAGATAGTTGCTTTTGAATTTTCTATTTTAGTATTTAAGTGTCTGTTCATCTAGTTATCAAAAAAAGTAGTTTCACAGAGGTGAGAATAAACAAACCCTAGACATTATATTTAGCATAAAGATCAATATCTGAGCTCCAATACTCATACAAAAATATATTCCTCTGTTATGCCCTGATCTTGTAACAAGACTAACCTAGCATACCTTAATATATGTTCTAATCAGCTCTGGCACTAGATATAAAGAAGTGATTTGGAAGTCTTTTAATTATCAGTGAGTACATAGCCTTAGTAAATTTTCAAGGACAGCAAAACAGCAGGCTGTATAAAAATTTCATTCATAAAAATATAGATTTGCAGAATTCTTGCCATTTTGATGACCTTTATTGTAGCATAAGAAAATAAAATCCTGAATAATAATTTGAGTGACATTTTTTTTTTTCACTTCTGACAAGGCTGGTACATTGCTAGTACCACTTTAGATGCAGTGAAAAGATACTGTTTCATCACAATGCTTCAGGGCATTAGATCTTAGGTCTTTTAAAGAATCTTGGTAGAAAAGTACTAGTCAAGGGACAAGGACCTGAAATCCAGGTAAAATTCTTGATCAAACTATGTTACCATTACAATTTGTTGAGCAGTAGGTATCAGACAATACCTAGAAATAATATTACTGTACAGGCAAACATTATTGACAATTATCTTCATTACTTCTACTTATGCATGCATGCATTCAAAGTCGCTTCAGTCATGTCCGACTCTTTGTGACCCCAGGGACTATAGCCCACCAGGCTCTTCTGTCCATGGGATTCTCCAGGCACGAAGATTGGAGTGGGTTGTCATTCCCTTTTCCAAATCTTCCCAACCCAGGGATCGAACCCTTATTTCTTATGTCTCCTGCATTGGGAGGGAGGTTTTTTACCACTAGCGCCATCTGGGACGTCCACTCCTATTTATAGACTTACTCTTCTATAACATGTGACTCTTGTCTTGTGTTCAGTCATGTCTGACTCTTTTGCAACCCTTTGGACTATACCCTGACAGGCTCCTCTGTCCATGGGATATTTCAGGAAAGAATGCTGGAGTGGGTAGCCATTTCTTCCCGCAGGGGATCTTCTCAACCCAGTGTTTCCTGCATTGCAGGTGCATTCTTTACCCACTGAACTATCCGGGAAGCTTGATCTTTTGGCAACTACCGGAAATGCTGTTAAACTACTGGAAAATGTAGTTAGGTTTTTACCTTCATTAACTATCTTTTATCCTGTTAGTCTAGTGTCAAAACTTTTGCTTCAAAAGACCAAATTCCTTAGATATCTTTCAGGCCTTGGTTCCACATCTCCCTACACACTCCTTCTCTTTCCCTCAATGTGTCCTATCATTTCCCCCTTTGCCCTTCACTCCCATGGTGTTCCTTCCTCTGTGGTTCACAGTCCTCCATCTCTCCTGATTTTTTTTTATCCACCCAGAGCCTGACATGTGTCCTCTGCGTGCCACCTCATTTATAAAACTAGTGTGTGTAGATCCACAGACATAGAAAACATATTTATGGTTACTAAAGGTGAAAGCAGTGGAGGGAAAAAGTAGGAGTTTGGGATTAACATATACACACTACCTATATAAAATAAATAATCAACTAGGGCCTACATATAGCACAGGGAACTATACTCACTATTTTGTAGTAACCTACAAGGGAGAAGAATTTAGAAAAGAATAGATGTAACTTGTTATATAACTGTATATAACTGAATCACTTTGCTGTATACCTAAGACTAATATAAGATTGTAAATCAACTATCCTTCAATAAAAAAATAAAAGTATAAGTAAATATATAATATAATATTATAAACAAACTAGTATGAAAATGCAATGGTTCTCTGTGAAAACAGTCAGGGCATCAACCTGTTATATTTCTAAGTGTATCTCATAATTTTCTGTCTCCTGAGTTATTCATACATGTCTTTTCCTTTTTTTGACCAGGCTACACATATATAAAAGTGGTGTTTTGGCACATAAAGAATCAGTGTGACTTGGCATCTGGAAACGAGGAAGAAACTTAGAACACTATTCAAGGGAACTATTTCTAATAAAAATTTTGATACAGTTTTCAGGATATTAATGCCATATGATTATTAAAAATCCCACACTGAAGCAGGAGTCTTGGATTTGTTAGTGTTAGTGTGGTTCATCTATTTGTTAATTAGGTAACAGCACATGTGACCATCTTGGCTTTTAGTTCTCCACGTGTTAAGCATTCCACCTTGCTTCTCAGTACAGCATTCTGATTCTCAGCTTTAAATTTTTCAGTGGTGCTTATCTTCATCTGAAATCATGCATCTTGACATTATATTTTTATCATAATCTATCATGTACTAGAATATGAACTCTATATTATAACCAGTTATTAACTAGGACGTGTGTGTATGTGTGTTTGTATTTCACTGCTGAATTCTCAGTAGCTAAAATTGTGTCTCATACACAAAAGAAGTTCAACACAACTTTGGTGAATGACTAAATGGACAAAGGAACCTTGGAATTCTAGAACAGAGTTTCAAAACCTCTGCTCTATATTATCTGTTCTTTTTTCCTCGGGATTGTTGGATCACCAGAGAGTAATATGCCCTTTTATCTTAGCTCCCTGAAGAAATGGCTTTACTGAAATATGACTAAATGTTATGCCCTCAGCTTTTAGAGAAATGCCTATTTGAACAGCGGTTTTGTCTTTTGTTATTTCATGACCTCAATTTAAGAAACTTCACAATAAATTTGTCCTTGAATTCAGTGTCTGTAAGTGTGTCTCTTCAATCTAAATTATGCTCTCCTGGTCAGAAAATGAAAACTACACATTCTAAGAAACCTCCTTTTGTGCCTTAGCTTCTTTGAGATCAATTCAATTCAATAAATCACTACTTTGGGGCAGTAATTACCCAGGTAAGCACCTTGTTACATATTCCTCTACTGGTTTTCAAGAGATTCTGTCATTGAATTGTGCTATATCATAACCCAATAAATTTTATAAGATTCTTAAAACCACTTTGGGAAAAAAGCAAGTTATAATCTCAGATTAATAAAATAAACATGGTTAATAAAATATAATGCTAATGTTAATGTTAAAAAACCCAATGTTAATAAAATGAACATTGCTTTGTGGGTATATAGCTTTCAATTAAAAGAGCAACCATTCCATTTTCAGTTAAAAAATGTCAAGGGCAATTGCAGACATTATGATATATATTCTGAGAAAGCTTTACAATTTTGGCAATATTACTTCAAGGATAATATGAAAACAATTATATAATTCTTTGTAGTATAGAGATATATTGCAAAATATTTAGAAAATTTTCATAGACATTATAAAGTAATATACATGTATATATTTCTGATTTCCATGTGAAATTTTGCCTATAAATATAAAAGAGCTGAAGGAAATATGCAGAGGCAAAATATATCAATTTTGACTTCTTAAAGATACTGACACAAATATTATCCATGATTTCTAACAATATGCCTGGCACATGGCCAGTGATGAATTTGATTTACCTTACATTTTTTAATGGAAAAAAGCAAAATGTCAAGAAAGGTAACATATGTTGATTATTCACTGCCTGTGATACATTATAATCATTATAATATCTCCCTTACTCCTCATAATGATTCTATGAGGTAGATATTATAACACCCACTTTCGAAATGATCAAGCTGAGAGTTAGGAAAGGTAGATTCTACAGCTCTTGGCAGACCTCACCGAGGTTTAAACAAGGCTACTGGACTCTAACATTTATAATCATTACCACTAAGCTGCCCTAAAAAAGGCCTTGTAATCCTGTTTGCTGAGTTTTTATATTATTCAGTGAAATGGTAAATATGTATCCTCCCAAAAGATTAAGATAAAATTTATATTTATGATCAAAGCAGTTTGTTATCTTCTCTTTTGGAACAGACTTGACAGAGATAGAGGATGTTCTCTTTCATGGGCAGGATAGATAATAAAATAGGAGAATGAAAGATAAGGGCAAGCAGAATATAGTTTTAAATTCATACCAGGCATCTATAGGCATATTTGATTTTCTCTTTTGGTTTAACTGCACTGTTCACCTTTTTTTTTTAACTTTAAAAAAAAGTGGTAAACTGATAAAACTCAGTAACACACACTAGTTCTTTAAAGCCAAACCATACTTTATAGAACTGAAGCCAAAATTGAAGCCATCCTCATGGACAGATATAGGTACTGATTATGAAATTATCCAAAATTAGGATTATGGATTTCTTTGAAAATTAGAGGAAAACCATGGACATCTGCTCACATTATACACATATGTGATTTTTAAAAATATTTCTACACAATTTTAGAGACTTTTTAGACACTCATCCAAGAACTCAGATTAGGGTCACCAAATTCATGACTAGAGGTAAGTTACTGGTCATCATGTGGAAAGTGTCCAGATTGTTTCTGTCTAGCGTGGACCTTTTTGATATTTCTGCCTCTATGAACCAACTTCTCTATTTCTTTCTTTTAAGTGCTCCTTCTCCCAATCTGTAAAATCCTTACGTTTATTTTAAAGCTTTTGCTGTAACTTAGCTTTACTTCAAAAACAGCATCCCCAGATGCCAACACATCCTTGTTATTCCCCAGTTACATAGGATTGTATCTTGCCCCATGGATACTGGAACCTATGGCCCCTTACTTTAAAAAGATTCTAACCTCCATTTTAGGCCTTCTTTGTGAGTATCTCAGACCACAATATGGTCTACAATATGGTCTTATAGACCATGAATTTGGGAAAATTCTTGTCAGCATACAATTCTTGTCAACAGCATTATCAATTATTCCTAGAATATTGTAACTCATCTCTTGTTTCTTATTATTTGGTACTCTTTCAATAGTTCCTATCAGAAGTAAAATAATAGACTGCCTTGAAAGAATGTGTGTGTGTGTGTGTGTGTGTGTGTGTGCACACACTCAAATATAGGTTAATCTGAATCATAAGTCATTAAACTAAAATCTGAAAAGGTATCCTCTTGTCATAGTCCCAATATACTTTAGGATGGATCCTTCACTAGTACTTCTAAGGAGCTGCATCTCGAGTGTTGTTTAAACATCTATGCAACTTGCTGCCTTCTCTCAAGCCCCAGTGGCAATTCCTGAACATACCTTCTGTTCCGCTGTCATGGTTAGACTTTGCAGTCGGCCAGTCATATTCCCTAAACTCTTTTCGAAAGCTGCTACGAGATGAGCCTGTGAACAAAATGAAAGAAACATATCTTAAATGTCAGAACCTTATGTGGATGGATGGAAACCCACCACCTTACCAAAATGCTTAATTTCAGGTATTCTTATTCTTTAAGTACTATGACTATCACGGCTGGCTTTCAGCGCTGACTTTCCTTTAACACAAATCTTCATCTATTATTTCTAAGCTTCAGCTTAAAAATCAGTGTTTCAGTCCTGACATGTAATGTGAGTTCAACTACTGAAAGGGAATGATATTTTGCAAATAATAACACCTTCTAACTTGCACACCATAGAGGATTTGACACCCACCAGAAAGTTCTGAGTTGCCAAGTGTTTAGACTCAAAGCCCAAGAGGAAGTCACTGCAATAGTCAATGGACGAACGTTCTTCACATTTTATACCTGCACGATGACCTCTGAAGATAGTTAGCTCCTCTGTTGAAATGATGCTTCCTCCAAGTGTCAGACATCTGCTGACAGCTCTAACATTATCTTTCCTTTTTTCCTACTTACAAAGAATTCAATCAAAAGGAGTTGTCTTCACCCTCCAAACTCTTTTCAATAAAAAGGGCTTTTATTTTTACTGTATTCCCTTCCACTAAGGACGTGTAGGTAGGCCAATGAGAGATAATACTTGGTCTATTAAATTTTATTTAATTTCTTTTATTTAAATTTCTGTGGTTTTCTTTGAAATCTCAGAGAATTATACACAGTGCAGTGCATGACCATAACTCTTATGATTAAGAGATATTTGACAATCTTATTATAGCTCTAAGATAGGCCAGTTTCTCCTGACACACCATTGTGCAACGGCTTGAACCACAGAATACCAAGCATGAAGACACGCTTCAACCTCTCACTGGGGCTCCATGCAGAACCACATATATGTTGTCTCAATGTGATCGAGTTTTATTGCATCCATAAAAGATTCAGGTATAGAATATTTTACAACTTCCACCTATAATAAACTATGTATGGGGGAAATTTAGTATATGAGAGGTAAAAGAGAAAGGAGTGAGAGGGTGCAATTAAAATAAAGTGCTTTGTAACCCTACCAGAACTGAAAGGCTGAGGTATCTATTATCAAATGGATCACAGGAGTTCTAAGAGTTAGGGCACCAAAAGTTTATATCATTATGAGTAACAGCCAAAAGCTTATTCCCTTATTGGTTACAGCTAGAATGTACAAATCCTTTCCATTAACAGGATGATATTAATACAAAAGTATCTTTGTTCCTAGCTCTGAGTCTATCCTGGGATGCCTTTGTTTTTCAGACACTGTAATATATAGAAAAATAATTTGTAGAAAATGCAATTAATCTTCAGTCCACGTGTAAAATTCTGTTCTCTTTCCATCTATCTACAAACCAGAAACAGACTCACAGACATAGAGAACACACATGTTGCCATGATGAGGGGGTGGGAGGAGGGAAGAGCTGGGAGTATGGAATTAGCAGATGCAAACTATTATATATAGTTGATTATATACAGATGGGTAAACAATGAGGCCCTACTGTTTAGAAGATGGAACTATATTCAATATCCTTTAACAAGTCATAATGGGAAAAATATATAAAAAAGAATGTCTATATGTGTCAAACTGAGTCCCTTTGTGGTACAGCAGAGGCTGGCACAACACTGTAAATCAACTCTACTGAATAAAAAATGTGAAAAATAACCCAAAAAACTCCCATCTATTCTTTTCCCACTCCCTTCTCCCTCTCGCCTCTTTTCTCTCTCTTTCAAACACACACATACACGCAACCTTGAGAACGGAACTCCAAGGTTTGCTAGCAGGTTTATTTGGATAAATAATCTTTTCTTTTAGAAGAACAGTATCTTATACTTGAAAATGTTTCCAATGACAAGGAAGGTCATCACATCAGACTCATTACCCTCAGAAGTTGGCATAAGGTTATGTTCACTTTCTCTTGTACTAACCTTCACATTATGTTAAAAGTGAAAAAAAAGGAACATGCATAGCCCACTGGGTTATCACAGTGAACATTCATGCACTTGGCAGCAAGTCAAGAAACAGGACATTTAAAGATCTGGAAATACTCCCTTGTCCCTTTTTCATCTTTGTCCTTTTTGCTTTCTGCAAAGATAACCACTACTGTGACTTGTGTGATAATTATGTTCTTGCCTCTGTTTTAAAGAGTTTGGCCACCTGAACCTGAATCCCTAAACACTATGTTTTAGCTTGGCCTATTTTTAAACTTTCCATGTGAAATCACATGGCATGATTTTTTTGGTGACGGTTTTCTTTTGCTTAACACTGTGTTTTCAGATTCAAACATGTGGTGTGTAAGCAGGAGTTAGAAGGTACTGTAAAGCACTGCTCTATCTGATTTAAAATTTATTTGTCTATGGTGACCATTAGAGTTGACTCTAGTTTAAATTGCTAAAAAGACTCTTGAGAGTCCCTTGGACTGCAAGGAGATCAAACTTTCAATCATAAACGAAATCAGTTCTGAATATTCATTTGAAGGACTGGTGCTGAAGGTGAAGCGCCAATATTTTGGCCAACTGACTCACTGAAAAGACCCTGATGCTGGAAAAGACTGAAGGCAGGAGGAGAAGGGGATGAGAGAGGATGAGACGGTTAGCATCACCAACTCGATGGATATGGGTTTGAGCAAGCTTCAGTTGGTGATGGACAGGGAAGCCTGGCATGCTGCAGTCCATGGGGTCTCAAAGAGTTAGACATGAATGAGCGACTGAATTGAACTGAACTGATTAATGAATATTCCCTGCTTGTGTTAGGTGACGTCTGTCAAGGTAATAAAACAGACAAGACTGAATATTAGTTAAGGGATAAATTTTTAATACATACTGTCTTTAGTTTTTGAATCACATAACATAATCTGAATATACATGTAAAGAATTGTGGTACTAAACAATAAGATGGAATATCATTGTGAAAAATGCCTGCAATTGCATTTGTTCATTCAGAATTCAACAACATCCCATAAATAAAATAAAAAATACTCTTTACATAGATGTATATGGGGATAGATAGGTAGGTAGCTAGGTATAGATGATTTTATATACATGACTCTGAAACATCATAAAGATTTCATATATATATACATATAAAATATATATATAATTATCCCTTCAAAGTTTGGCATTGTTAATTATGTGCAAAATATTTTTTTCTTAAACGAGATGCAGAAAAACAAAAGTAACTGCCTGATTATGTAAAAATATTAAATAGAGCAAAGAAATAGGGCACAATCCTAAGCAAAATAAAACCTGAGAAATTTTTGGTTAAAAGACTTATGTGCTGAAAGGCAAAGCACTTTCTTTGGTTACAAGTTCATTCAGCAATATCTTTGAAAGCTAGTAGTAATAACTAGCCTTTGTGCCCATTTCCAGATCATCTAAGGGCTGAAATTTGTAAGAAAATACATAAAGACACAAATAAATGCATCCCACCTGGCTTGGCTTTAAGAAATTGTGGGCGAGAGGCAACTGGCTGTCTGTTTGATACGACCATTCATTCCTGGGGGCCGTGTGGACTATGGAGCTCCTGTTCAATGGTGGGGTACTGATTCAAAGAAAGCCAGACAACAGTGCTGGCCAACATTGCTCCTCTCCTTTCTACAGACATCCTACTGGACACATCTCTAAAAAGAGGCTTCCTAGGGCTTTCTCCACTCTGCTCAGAGACCTGCACAAATTGTTGGGTAGGCTCAGCATACCTTCCACTGAATGTGGGTTATACTCTGTCAGGTAAATGAGATGAGATAACCAAATATATTTCTGACTTACCAGTGCCCCTTTTAACGAAGGGGAGAAAGACATTTTAGTAGAGAAGCAGATGTTTCCAATTTAAATATTAAAACACAGATTACTGTGTGGACTCCATATAAATATAATAATGCCAGGTCCAAACATCTGATACATCAATTACCAAAAAAAAAGAAAAACCCCAAATTTAGGAAAAACATTTAAGTCCTGACAGAATTATTCATATATTAAGTAAACTGAATAGATCTTAAAATGACTACTACATTGCAACTTGTATTTATAAATCGTGGCTATTACACTTCTATACACCAATGGCCATTATAGTGATCTCATTTAGCCACAAAGTAAAGTTTACTTGTGGTTTGAATAAAATAATAAAAGACATATCTCTACCTCCAAATAGGAAATGTACAAGAGTAAACATTTTTCAACTTATATTGAAGCAATTCTACAGAAATTTTTTTCAGTCTTATAATTAATTTTTATACAAGTATATTAAAATGTATGCATATATATTACATATATCAACAGATGCTGACTCAGAGGCAATGAAGTAAAGCACACTCTGAATGAAATTCAAATGCAGCATTTCCTAGAACTGAGGAAAAACCAAGTGTTTTCTCAAGTAAATCCTTTGATGACTCATAATGGTGCACTGAATCTAAAGTGACATTTTAAACTAGATGCTGAAGATAATGAGTTCAAGACAGTTTGTACCTTGTAAATAATTCAAATTTCTGAATGTGTAAAGGAGATTATATCCTTAAAAATACAAATGGACATAAATATAAAGATTCCACCCCTAGTAATTATGAAATTATTAAATGTTTAAAATAGGATTGGCATTAAAATTATTTTATAAACATTGATGAATTCATCCACTTATACAAGTTCTTTGCTACTGCAATAGCTTTAAAGTGAATTTTGATAAACTGTTTTGTAAAAGAGTGGAAGATAATGCATATCTTCATTACCTGAATCTCCTGACTTTTATCTTCTGACAGTTTCAGCAATACATTTATCTGATGGTAAAAAACTTTAACAATGCATATTACCACCAAATAAAAAAAGCACTAAATGGTGAAATAAGATAGAAATTTGCAAGAAACTAAAAACTAGACATCTCTTTTAAAAATTGTGATAGATCTTTAGGTGTTTGATCTTTTAACCTGAAATAATTACAGAGTCACAAGAAGTTTCAAAGAGAGTACAGAGGACTCCTGTACCCCTTTACCCAGCTTGCCTCAATGGTTACATTTTATATAATTATAGTGTAATATCAAAGTCAGAAGTTCATTATTGGTACACATACGCACATTCACACATGTAAAGAACCTCCTTTCATCACTACCAAGCTCTCCCTAGTTTTATACCCACCTCTCAGGAGACAGGTGATCACCATTCCTAAACCCTGGCAATCAACACAATTTTGTCATTCGAGAATGTTGAATAAATGGAATTATATAGCATGTGGCCTTTAAAAGTCAGACTTTTTTCACTCAGCTTAATGCACTTGAGATCCATTCAAGTTGCTGTGTGTACTAATAGCTATCATTCATGGTATGTATGTATGTATCAGAATTTGTTTATCCATGGACCTATTAAGAAAACATTTCTGTTTCCAATTTTTTCACTATTAAAAAAAATAAACGTTCTATGTACAGGTTTTTGGGTGGGTCTGAGGTGATTTGAGAATATTTCTAAAATGTATTATGACATAAAATAGCATACAAAATAGGATTAAGCTTCCTCCCATGTGTAAAATATACTATTATTGATAACACAGACGTGGACAGGAGAGGCTGGAGATATTTGGATAATTTTTCCAAGACTAGCACTTTTTAAACAAATTTATGTGTTTGGCACCACTTTCTCTAATTTTGTGTTTCATACTTTTTTTTCTTTATTGCCCCTTAGAGAGACAATATAGATTTTTTCCCCCTAATTGCTCCCTTCTTCCATGACCATTTTATTATCACAGATATGCTGGATACCTGTTTATATTCTCTCTGTATATCTCTGCTTTATGCATAAAAGAATACTTCATTTTTTTTTTTTTTACTGTAAGAAGCCATATTCATGCTTCAAAGGTTATATCAACGCTCAGCTGAGGATACATACTCCATAGTCATGAAAAGAAATCAGTGAAAACTGTGCGGCATGCATGACTTGAGAGAAGTAGTAGGTAGCCAATGGCTCACATGTTTTTAAAATGTTTGTTACCTTTTGAAACAGTGGTGCTGAGTTGTCCCCCAGGACCGTCCTCCTATGTGAGAACTTGGTTCCTTCCATCAGTTGTGTGTGTGTGTGTAAGCCTTTGCAAGTGTGTACTATACATATACCAGACCACCTGACCTGCCTTTTGAGAAACCTGTATGCAGGTCAGGAAGCAACAGTTAGAACTGGACATGGAACAACAGACTGGTTCCAAATAGAAGAAGGAGTACGTCAAGGCTGTATATTGCCACTCTGCTTGTTTAACTTATATGCATAGTACATCATGAGAAACACTGGGCTGGAGGAAGCACAAGCTGGAATCAAGATTGCCGGGAGAAATATCAATAACCTCAGATATGCAGATGACACCACCCTTATGGCAGAAAGTGAAGAGGAACTAAAAAGCCTCTTGATGAAAGTGAAAGAGGAGAGTGAAAAAGTTGGCTTAAAGCTCAACATTCAGAAAACTAAGATCATGGCATCTGGTCCCATCACCTCATGGGAAATAGATGGGGAGACAGTGGAAACAGTGTCAGACTTTATTTTTTGGGCTCCAAAATCACTGCAGATGGTGATTGCAGCCATGAAATTAAAAGACACTTACTCCTTGGAAGGAAAGTTATGACCAACCTAGATGGCATATTAAAAAGCAGAGATATTACTTTGTCAACAAAGGTCCATCTAGTCAATGCTATGGTTTTTCCAGTGGTCATGTATGGATGTGAGAGTTGGACTGTGAAGAAAGCTGAGGGCTGAAGAATTGATGCTTTTGAACTATGGTGTTGGAGAAGACTCTTGAGAGTCCCTTGGACTGCAAGGAGATCCAACCAGTCAATCCTTAAGGAGATCAGTCCTGGGTGTTCATTGGAAGGACTGATGCTGAAGCTGAAACTCCAATACTTTGGCCACCTGATGTGAAGAGTTGACTCACTGGAAAAGACCCTGATGCTGGGAGGGGTTGGGGGCAGGAGGAGAAGGGGACAACTGAGGATAAGATGGCTAGATGGCATCACCGACTTGATGGACATGGGTTTGAGTAAACTCTGGGAGTTGGTGGTTGACAGGGAGGCCTGGTGTGCTGCGATCATGGGGTCGCAGAGTTGGACACGACTGAGTGACTGAACTGAACTATATATATGTATGTATTCATGAGTATATAGAAGAACAATGTTGAAAGGACACACAAGAAATCAATAACCATGAATGGAAATGGGAGTCTCAGAGGGAAAAACAAATATATATATCTTTTATTAAGTGCTTATTTTGTTTTTCTTTTTAATACAATATACATGTACATTTGTCACTTGGTATCCATGGGAGATTAGTTTCAGGACCAAAGTCCATGAATGCTCATGTATTACGTTGGCCGTCTGCATCTGAATTACACATTCAGGAGTTCAACCAACCATGGATGGTGTATGGTTGAGCTCTGAACAACATGGATTTGAACTTGTGGGTCCATTTATATACAGATAATTAATGTTTGAATCCACTTATGTGAGGAGTTTAAAATATCCATGCCTAAGTGGACCTGCACAGTTGAAACCTTTGTTGTTTAAGGGTCAACTGTATTACTTTTTAAAATGGAGAAATGGTATAAATATCACTGTGTAAAAGCCCAAATTCCATTATGTGTAGCAGTAATTTACTGATCTAATAACTGGGTATAGAAGTCCATGCAAGAGACATTTACAAAAGAAAATAAAACTCTGAAGAATCATTCAAGACATTTGTATCTTTACTACCCAGGGCATAGGGTCAGTTACTGAGCCTTCCTCATTGCAGACAAACTTCTCTCAAAGTTAAAAAAAGGCAAAATCAATTCCAATACAGTGCCAAGATGAACTCCTTGTGAAGGAACTAACTTACACACTGCAGAAGGAAAATCCCTCTTATTTAAATCATATGCAATGGGCCCACACCTGCTCACTTTCGCTATGCCAAGCTTTGTTGAGATGGACAAACTCAAGGGAGAACAGAGAGGGGTAAGGCAGGGAACCGGCCCAAAGCCACCCGGTGGGGGCGAGCAGCCTGATGCTGAGCAAAGGTGTCAGCACATATGGCAAAGTAGCCGGAGCTTCCTCTCCCCTCACCGCTGCGTCGAGTACCACTGTTCCTCAGGCCCACGCACACGCCACACGTCCTCCTGGACGGCCGCGTCTGCTATGAGTGCCCCCGGCACCCTGAAAGATCTTCAGTAAGTGTCAGTATCATTGGGAGTCTTTATCACCATCATTTTTGCTATCTTCGGCTCCTTAAACTAAGAGAAGGCTACCAAGGTTTTTGAGAGAACTACAGCTCATTTACAATATAGCTATGATACCCAAATTCAGACCAATCTAATTTTTGAGAATTAATTGGATGCTCCATTAATTGTTCAATAAATTGTGCTGAAGGAGGCAGAGTGCATGATTTTTTTATCTTCCATGGTCAATCACTGTAAACCCCTCATTGTCTTGTGGCTTAAGAAAGCCTTATGTATGGGGAATGATACAAATAAGAAACAAGAAAAGAAATAAGCTTTCTAGATGTTACCAATGTTCCAAACCTACAAGAAACAAAAAGCCATTTTAACCACATTCTGATTCCTCATCAACTTGGATTTAGATGTTATGATCCAGTGGGCACAGTCCCCTGATTTAGGAACTTAAGTCTGTATCATTTTGGACATCTAATGTTTGTAAGTCTGTTACTAAAATTATCCCATTTACTATATAAACATCTGTTTTAATATGTCAAAAAAATTAAAAGTGACTTACATTTGCTGAAAGTTGAGATGTGAGGGTGGCAACTTTTTCTTGTGATGCAACCAGCTCTCTCCGTAGTTTATGGATTTGCTGAATGTAATTAAAAAAAATCAAATCCATATGGTAGTAGATTTTAACTTAAAACTAAGAATTTAAGCAAACACTATAATCAGTTCATTCTAATACCACTGTATCAGCACCAATTTCTAAAACTTAAAGAAAAGTGAAAACTGGCTACCCAGTAACAATTAAATGCCACTTATAAGAAGAAAGGCAAGTGCCTATGTTCACAACTGAAGTTCAAATTGGCACATTAAAGGATGCTTATTTGTTCACTTGCCATTTGCTTCAATGCTTATTTGCCGTTGCTATTTGAATCCAGAATCAGTTCACTTTGTCTACTGATCCTTCTACCTCTACAAATTTATGGTAATAAAAGCTTTTCTTTTAAAAAATTAAACACATACATATATTTTCTGGGTCTTTTTCATTTTCTACCCATTTTTGTATGTTTATTTTTATTTCCTATATTTTGGCAAGTACTAATAAGCTGTAGAATATTCCTACAGTCACTGAAAGTTAGCTACAATTCAACATTTAATGATTCCATACTTGAAAATAATTTTATTGGCTGGAGTTTTCATTACTAACACTTAGAGAAGCCTTCTCAAATATTTATTATGATGTCATTTATTCAGTGAGTTACTATGAGCTCCAAGCAGAATCGCTTTATAGATTACCCGTAGTTTGGAAAAAAAGGGGAAAAAAATCAGTAAGACTGTGTAAATGGCTAGATAAACCAATAACAAAAATATGCTAAAATGTTTTCCTTTTTTGGTTAACTCCATACTCAAATAAAAGTGAACCAAAAAAAAGGTGAGAGTATGTATCATTTTGAAGTTTCAGTACTTTCCACAGTTTAATCTGCATGTCTCATGATGCCATGAAATATAAACAGTGATTAATAAGGTTAAAATGTTTACAAGAATCTGAGACTAAAGTTTACAAGTACACTTTTGGTCTTAAGGGATTTTAATTACTTAGATGTCAAACATTCTACCCTGATAATTCTCATTTCTTCAAAAATAAGTTGCTATTGTTGTAGTTGGACTTTCAAAACACTATCTTAGTTTGAAAGAGCATTCTTGATACAGTTCATTAAGTGCCTATTTTTTCCTACTCATTAGATTTTTGTAGAGAAGACATGGTGGTCAATATTCAAAGATTCTAAAAAAGAACTAAATTTTAATCTGGGAATAGAGACAGGGGATATTTATATAATTTCAGCAGATGTGATTCCATTTGACTCCTGTACTTTAAAAAAAAGACACACCCAGATCCAAAGAGAATTTGGGTTCATTCAAATGATGATGACCACAAATAGCTCTAGAGGCATCTATTTTATCCTTGAAACAGTACAAAGTCCAAAGAACATTTCTCAAATTAATATTCTCTATTACATGATTATATTTCCTTTAAAATTAAGAATCCAAGAAACCTGAAACCAATGTAAATCATTAAAGAAAATGATCCACTATGGGTATAAATAATTAAAGTGGAGGTGGATAACTGCTAATATGGCAAATAGATGTGGTACTTGTACGCCTTAGTAGCTACACATATTACGATCAATGTAGGAAGCTTCGCCATGTCCCCTTGATATAAATAGTTTAGGTTTTTCAAATCTGTATTTACTCTTTGGTCTAGCAATTTTATAGATAAAATTGGCATAATTTACACTTTCTCAATATTTTTATTATAATATATATAGAAAATAAAATACATTTTATTGTAAATATTGTAAAGTAAAATAGTACAAACTTTAGAAGACTGATAAAACAAAACTTCAAAGGGAAAAGTTACTTTGCAAAGGCTATTGCCAATGCGTTTTTCTCTGCTCAGGGTAAAACCAATCAAATAGTCATTAGCACATCTTGAATAAAGGCCTAATTAAAGTCCCTCTGCTCTGCTTGGAAGGACAACTTTCAAACAAAGGGAAAGAAAAAAAATGTTCTCTCCAGGTTGCAATCTGATCTGTATGTGATTGTAATGAAATACTTGTGAAGTGTGTGATTAGAATAACATACTGCACTAGACATCAAGTGATTAGAAGCAGAAAAGTACTGGGACCAAATAATAGATGGACTGAGATGCTGGTAAGCTGCATTGTGGAGGTCTAGTGCCTCAATTAATGCTTGCCATAATCCTATGTGCTTAGTCTCACAGCAGTGGGGGAAGAGACCACACATTTATTCATTCATCAAAGATTTTTAAGTGATTACTACTAGAGACAACTTAATAGGTGCTGAGTTAAGACTCCAAGCTAGAATGTGAGAAGAGAGGTTGCTTCTAAAAACTTAAGTTTCACTTTCTTTTAAGACAAAATATCCAAGACTATTTATCACTGCGGGGTCACCTCTAGCAGCAGTGTTGGAGTTATGGGTTGTATCACAGAGCCCTCTGGTGGTAGAACTACTCATTTCATCCTAAATGAAATCGAAAATAGCTAAAAATGCTGCTAGGTTGTTACCTCTGAATGAGCCTTTTCTTCAGCCTGTAATAGACAAAAGGAAAAACAATTTAACTATAAAGGGTATCAATTCATTTCACAAGTATAAAAGAATACAATAAATATACTGTGTAATTTAAAATGTTATTTTGGTCTAACATAAGAATAATAAAATATAAGATATTAAAAAAGTTAATAGTAAAAGTAGGAACTATAGGACTGCAAATGATATTTATTTATATGTAGACAACATGGTATTTTGAAAACATAGGTTATTTGACTGATGGGTATATACTGTGTCTTAAAATCTTTAAACGTATAGAATTAAAAGATGGTGCTACCTTAAAATCCAGACCACAAATAACAAAAACAAAAGTTATAAAATTATACTTTAAAAAAGGTGAGTGCAGAAAAAAGTAATAAATTTTTTTTTCATACAGATTTTAGGAAATTTGTATCCCGTGAAATCATAGAGATTTTTAGCCAAGACCTGTGAGTCGGAACTTCATTCAGTGATTTAAAAATCATAAAGAATGCCAAATACAACTACAGGAAAAACATTTACCTGTACTGACAACCACAGAAAATCAGCTTATTAGTTACTATTTTGTTTACTTTTCCTAATGATCATTAAATAACTTTATTGGGCTGCAAGTCAGCAAAACAGTAAAACACCCAGTGGTGAGGTGGTGATAAAAGTGGTTGGCAAACACAGGCTCTACAGATGCCGGAAATAAGCACTGCTGTAGGGCCTCCAGGGGTGTTTTGGCCTCAGCTGTAGAAAACTCCCAGCTCTGTTTTTCTTCTTCTCACTGGGCTGCAAAAATGCCAGACAATGAGTTACATGTGCCATTATACTTGGGAAGCTCCCTCAATTTGAAAAAAGCTGGAGAATGCATAATATTGCTGAACATTACAAGTCTGTTCACTGCCTTGAGCAGCTCCAAGGTTAGAAAACAATCTCTTACCTCCTATCTCTCTTTCTGGGACACTTCCTGATTAACTGATACAGAACTACATGAACCACTTTTTAATTATTTCATTTCTCCAGAAAACATAAAATGAAACAAAGTAATATAACTCTCAGGATATTTTTTATGCATAAGCACCTCTTTTAAACAGGGTTTTGTCTTTTATATATTTTCTCTATTCTTAAAAATACGTATAGTTAGTAAGATACCGGGATAGACAGTAACAAGACTGGGAGCTGACTGTGGCTCAGATCATGAACTCCTTATTGGCAAATTCAGACTTAAATTGAAGAAAATAGGGAAAACCACTAGATCGTTCAAGTATGACCTAAACCAAATCCCTTATGATTATACAGTGGAAGTGACAAATAGATTCAAGGGATTAGATCTGATAGAGAGCCTGAAGAACTACGGATGGAGGTTTGTGACGTTCTACAGGAAGCAGGGATCAAGACCATCCCCAAGAAAAAGAAATGCAAAAAGGCAAAATGGCTATCTGAGGAAGCCTTACAAATAGCTGTGAAAAGAAGACAAGTGAAAAGCAAAGGAGAAAAGGAAAGATATTCACATTTGAATGCAGAGTTCCAAAGAATAGCAAGGAGAGATAAGAAAGCCTTCCTCAGTGATCAATACAAAGAAACAGAGGAAAACAACAGAATGGGAAAGACTAGAGATCTCTTCAAGAAAATTAGAGATGCCAAGGGAACATTTCATGCAAAGATGGGCTCAATAAAGGACATAAATGGTATGGACCTAACACAAGCAGAAGATATTAAGAAAAGGTGGCAAGAATACACAGAAGAACTGTACAAAAAAGATCTTCATGACCCAGATAATCACAAGGGTATGATCACTTACCTAGAGCCAGACATCCTGGAATGTGAAGTCAAGTGGGCCTTAGGAAGTATCACTACAAACAAAACTGGTGAAGGTGATGGAATTCCAGTTGAGCTATTTCAAATCCTGAAAGATGATGCTGTGAAAGTGCTACACTCAAAATGCCAGAAAATTTGGAAAACTCGGCAGTGGCCACAGGACTGGAAAAGGTCAGTTTTCATTCCAATCCCAAGGAAAGGCAATGCCAAAGAATGCTCAGGCTACCAAACAATTGCACTCATCTCACACGCTAGTAAAGTAATGCTCAAAATTCTCCAAGCCAGGCTTCAACAGTACATAAACCATGAACTTACAGATGTTCAAGCTGGATTTAGAAAAGGCAGAGGAACAAGAGATCAAGTTGCCAACATCCGCTGGATCATAAAAAAAGCAAGAGAGTTCCAGAAAAACATCTATTTCTGCTTTATTGACTACGCCAAAGCCTTCGACTGTGTGGATCACAATAAACTGTGGAAAATTCTGAAAGAGATGGGAATACCAGACCACCTGACCTGCCTCTTGAGAAACCTGTATGCAGGTCAGGAAGCAACAGTTAGAACTGGACATGGAACAACAGACTGGTTTCAAATTGGGAAAGGAGTACATCAAGGCTGTATATTGTCACCCTGCTTATTTAACTTATATGCAGAGTACATCATGCGAAATGCCAGGCTGAATGAAGCACAACCTGGAATCAAGATTGCCGGGAGAAATACCAATAACTTCAGACATGCAGATGCCATCACCCTTACAGCAGAAAGCAAAGAAGAACTAAAGAGCTTATTGATCAACGTGAAACAGGAGAGTGAAAAAGTTGGCTTAAAACTCAACATTCAGAAAAGTAAGATCATGGCATCTGGTCCCATCACTTCATGGCAAATAGATAGGGAAACAGTGGAAACAGTGACATACTATTTTTGGGGGGGCTCCAAAATCACTGAAGATGGTGACTGCATCCATGAAATTAAAAGGCACTTGCTCCTTGGAAGAAAAGTTATGACCAACCTAGACAGCATATTAAAAAGCAGAGACATTACTTTGCCAACATATGTCCATCTAGTCAAAGCTATGGTTTTTCCAATAGTCATGTATGGATTTGAGAGTTGGACGACAAAGAGAGCTGAGTGCTGAAGAATTGATGCATTTGAACTGTGTTGGAGAAGACTCTTGAGAGTCCCTTGGACTGCAAGGAGATCCAACCAGTCCAACCTAAAGGAAATCAGTCCTGAATATTCATTGGAGGAACTGATGCTGAAGCTGAAACTTCTGAAACACCTGATGTGAAGAACTGACTCATTGGAAAAGACCCTGATGCTAGGAAAAATTGAAGGCGAGAGGAGAAGGGGGCGACAGAGGATGAGATGATTAGATGGCATCACCAACTCGATGGACGTGAGTTTGAGTAAATTCTGGGAGTTGGTAAGGGACAGGGAGGCCTGGCGTGCTGCAGTCCATGGGATGCAAAGAGTCGGACACAACTGAGTGACTGAACTGAACTGAATACTTAGTAAGATAGAAGTTAAATAAAGAGTAGTTACCTAGCAGAATCCCAATAGCCTTTATAGCAAAACTGTTTTAAAAATAAACACTGACATAAAGGTTTACATCTCAAATTTATTTTAAAGTGAAGTGAAGCTTTAAGTAAAGATTCAGTATTTTAAAATTATAATAATTTCAAGGTTCATATAGTTTGATTTTTGTATCAGACATATAAAGGAATTTTAAGACAATTTCATAGACAGAAAGAAAGTTGGAAGTTGTTTGCCTTGAGACATATGGTGTGATTAACCCTATTTGGTTTCCCTGGTATTTTGAATATTTACTGCCAGTTTATTCTGTCCAAATCCTGCTTTTAGGCTTGCTAGGATTATACAGAACTGATGCTCAATAAGTAATCTGCATGTTTAAAAGAGCATTGTAAGTTATTTATGAAAACTGTCTAAAAAGAAATTCATCACATTTTTATTATTAATAAAAAACTGAATAAGTTACATACACTAACTACATGCATAACTATTACATATTAATTATATGCATGTATATGCATACTGTATAGAATCATTTTGTTTACTGACTTTTCAGAACTTTTTGTTTAATCTTTGCTTTCTTTCATAAGCTTTGGTTAGCAATACTTGGTAGCTGTTACCATAAAGTGGAAGCAGTGAGCCAGATCATGAATATTATATTTCTTTTGGTGGGCTAGGCATGGATTGATGATATATGATGAAATATGATTACTTCTCAGTATTAAATAATGGTTTTGAAGCTGGCTCGATGTCCTCAAGGATGGTAAACAGTACAAAACGTCTTGCCTAAATAAAAATATATTAGATGTTTCTTTATTCTGCAAGCTTTTCTTGGCCATCCACTCATGCTTTCAAATTTATTAATTAAAAAATATTTGCTTTATTATTAGTTGTGTGTTAGGAACTATGCTGAAGGGATCCACAAAGAACTAACACAGCCCTCACTCTTATTAAATCAATACAAAGTAGATTAAAAGTACAAAACCAGTTCAATACAATTTTTAATGTACAGCCACTCAGAAAATATCTATTGCAAAGATCAAAAATTTAAATATTTAATAGAACTAAAGAATAAAAAGTGCCCTGGGTATTAAAAAGAAGAATCACACACCATTCCTAGGCTATTTCCCCCCACTTTTCATAAAGATATGGATACTACAGAGTTATTTCTTTTCTTCAAGAAATGCAAAAGCACAGTAATAATTAACAATGCAAACTCAGCTTCATTGTCAGCAAGGGAAGAATCAGTGGAGGCTGGGTCTTGTCTGAGATCACACTAACATCTTAAAGGGGTGATGCTATAAACACTAGTGGTAAAGACTTCCTGCCTATGCCTATGAGGGAGACGTAAGAGATGTTAGTTTGATTCTTGGGTCAGGAAGATTCCCTAGAGAAGGAAATGGCAATCCATTCCTGTATTCTTGCCTGGAAAACCCCATAGACAGAAGAGTCTGACAGGCTACAGTCCATGGAGTCTCAAAGAGTTGGACACGACTGAAACAACTTAGCACGCATAAACCTGGAAGAAATTTCCTCTCTGTGTTGCTAGATATTCCACTCACTTTCCAAAGGGACTTAGAAATTAGAATTTTCATGTAAAACTCCATATTTCACGGTGTTGGCTTAGAATTAAAGACAAACACACAAACCCAAAATTTGCCAAGGGTAACAGCTTGGCAGGTCAGATTGAGTGTGATTTTTCAACCAGTTTGTAATCTCCCTACTCAAAAATTCTGAAAGATTACTTACTCAGCTTTATAACAAGATACCTTTGAAAATTTTACCAAGTTATAATTGGTAGAGACTTCAAAAGTTGTATGTGAAGAAAGAATCCTTTCAATTGGATTTATTGTACCTGTAATTTGACAGGCAAATGCCATCTTTGTTTGTTTAATATAATCCCATAAATTGTACAAATGATAGTGTCAAAGATTGTTTCTATCCATGGTGCCTAAGAATAGTATATTGCCTAATAAAACAAGTGTCTAACAATCTTCTAAAAAAAAAAAAAATTTTTTTTTCCTCTTTTTTTGGTCATCCAGCTCGGCTTGCAGATCTTAGTCCTCCAACCAGGAACTGAACCCAGGCCCTTGGCAGTGGAAGTGTGGAGTCCTAACCATTGGATTGTCAGGGAACTCTTTAACTATTTTATGAAGGAATATCATGCGCAATTGTGTTACTTGCACATGGCATATTTCAAAAGGTGCAGTTCACAAAGACTATGACATAAATGGTGCTCCCATGAAGTTTACAGTTTTTTTGTAATTAATGGTATAGAAGGACCCTCTTCTTCTCTAATAATTGCGGAAGTCCCTTGAACAGATCAGATAGATCTGGCTGCTTTTTGCCACCTTATTTTACAGGTATAGTCCAAAGAAATTGAGCAACTTTTCTGATGTCAAAAATGTAAATAAACTGAATCTTTATCCACAGTCCTTAAGGAGGCATGGAAAAAAATGATAAATTGATTTTTCACTTCATGGTTTGAAAAACACTTTCACAGATACCCTTTCACTGCCAGTTAAATCTCAGGGCATCGTAATGGGGCACTGGAGACAGAGTGACTCCTCATCATCTGGAGCCTTCTCTTCATTACTCCACTAAACATGCATTTGTCTGAATTGTCTAAGTACAAGTAAATAATTTCCATCATTTTCAATAAAGCTATTTAAATTTCCTCATTTCCTAACAATATCACCTTCTCATGCTTTGATCACCTAATCCATTCTTTTCACACTTAACATGAGCGTCTATTTTATCACATAAACATGTGTGTATAGACTCTATTTTCATCTCTTCCTATTTCATATTGTACTCTTTTTTTTTTGTTTTTATTGTCTTTGGCATATTGTACTCTTAATGCAATACTTCCCATTATACTTTCTAATTTCTCCTTATTTTGACATCTACTCCTGTAAACCTATAATATCCAATATAGTAGCCGCAGGAACATGTGTCTATATAAATCTAAAGTTGTTTTTGTTTAGTCGCTAAGTCGTGCCTGACTCTTTTGCAACCCTATGGATTGTATCCTCCCCAGTTCCTGTCTGTGGGATTTCCCAGGTAAGAATACTAGAGTGGGTAGCAATTTCCTCCTCCAGAGGACCTTTCTGAATCAGGGTGGAACCCACGTCTCCTGCATTGACAGGCAGATTCTTTACCATCTGAGCCACCAGGGAAGCCCAAATTCATAGTATGCAAAATTAAAAATTCAGTCCCTTTGTCATACCATATACACTTCAAATACTCGATAGCCACATGTGACTAGAGGTTACTATATTATCTAGTACAGGTGTAGAGTATTTTTATTATTGCAGAAAGGTCTATTGGACTTGTGTATACTAATTAGCCATCTGCTTTTCCTCAACTCACACTCTTTTTCTTGAGTTTTTCTCAGGCTACGTGAAGGTGGTTTCTTATCCAAATACTGCTTCTATATAATTTAAAATATGACTGCAATGATGTCACACCTTCGATGTTATAGAGAGACTTCAACTGCAAATGTTTAATTCAGAATATACCTCCCCTCAAGCAGTGGCATTGGCCCAATAGGAGGAATATTACATCTTCACATATTAACATATTTTTTGCATGTTGTTTCCTATACATTTTTACATTTCTCACTTCTTTCTCCATCTGCCCAAAACAGTAAGTAAAGTCGCTTAGTCGTGTCCGACTCTTTGTGACCCCACAGACTGTAGCCTACCAGGCTCCTCTGCCCATGGGATTTTCCAGGCAAGAGTACTGGAGTGGGCTGCCATTTCCTTCTCCAGGGGATCTTCCCGACCCAGGGATCGAACCCCGGTCTCCAGCATTGCAGACAGATGCTTTACTGTATGAGCCACCAGGGAAGCCCCAAAACAGTAGATTTATCTAAACACTAACAGTAATTTCATTATTCTTAGATCTGTTGACAATTTTACTCATTAAAAGGAGAAATGATAAAAATATTGCCTCTACCAATGATAGTTTGATCTTCAGGAACTTTCTAAAGCAATAAATATATAAGAGGGCCATAATATTTGAATAAATGAAAATGAGTGAAAAAAATCAGTGTTGCCCTTAATGCTTAATTACTTACTGACAGCTGAGGCTTTTGAACTTTTCATGAACTTTTAATACAGAATTAGGGGTTAGTCATAATGTTCAAGCCTCAGTGAGATTCATAAACTAAAATATACCTAGGATGAAGGAAGTTTTTTGTAAAACATAACTCCATGTAGACTAATTTTTAGAAAATGATGAAATTATATTAACTGGGTAGAAAACTTACACTTGCAAAAACAAAATATATTTCACACACTGGAAAAATAAGTTGATATACTGGCATTTCCCTCTTAAGAAATGAAGTTTTAAAAATCACACTCTTTAAGAAGATTTAGTTTAAAAATTCATTATGCCTTTTAGGCTTTTATCCTTTAATACAATCTTCTCAAAAAATGAACTTAAACAATAAAAAAAAGAAAATGAAGAAGATACCACAGAACAATTACCAGTCAGAGAACCAAACAAAGAAAAGTGGTCAGTGTGATAAAGCTATGATGGAGACCAGCACATGGTCTTCAGGGTTTTGAGTCACAAACCACCAGGTCTTCTGGAGTTCAGTTTTTCACTCACTCATTGATTACAAATACGTGTGTCAGAGGAGAACTGGTAGAGTACCTGCCTCCTTACCGGATATGCAAGAGCTGAGCGTACACCTCTACGTCACTGTGGAACTTCTGTGTAAATGTCAACCTATTTAACAAAGGCTGGCAAAGGCAAAAGGTTTTTCTCTACAACCAACACTTACCGTAGAGTAAAGAGAAGACGTGCTGGAGACCAGTGATAGTGAGGAGCCGTGAACTGAAGAAAGCAAAAAAGAACAAGAGGTGAAATGATGACGTCTGTTCAGAACCACTAGGCCTTTACCAAAAAATGAAGGCTAGGTGGTTAAGGAAATAAAAATAACATAAGAATCTGAGGGCAAGCCTACCATTAATTTTTAGAGATCCAAATGTTGAACCATGGAAAGGTCCCATACCTCTCCCCTAAAGTACTTCCTCCATCATGTACAGAGAAGAATTGACAAATGCAAGCCCTTCTAGTGTGCCATGCACATACTGCAAACCAGAGTAAGCTCTCACATAATAATTAATCAGAAAATCAAGGACATCTTAAATTACTATGAAAGTGTAAACTTATAAAAATTTTTTATGTATTTTATTCAATTTCATTTTTTATACAACAAAGATTGATTTTCAGTATTTTTCTCCATATACGTTCAGGGAAATAAGCTATTTCAACATTATCTATGATGAGCTGATTATACTCATTTAAATGAAGTATGGTTTCTTCATAATTTTAGTAATAGAAGAGTACTTATTTCAAGGTGGTGTCTCTTAGAAATTAAGAGTGGAAATTTTATACTGTCTTTTGGGGAGGTGTAGAAAAATACCATGTTGATCAGTTAACAGAATGGTTTATTACTTGTGCAAGTCCAAGATATTAAGCTCAAAGGAGGATACAATTGTGCTTAATTATACTTGTAGAAAAGTTCTTCCTATTTTCATTATGGGATAATACATAGTTATTTCTGCTTATTCATCCATTAAAGAAACATTAGTTGAGTACACACAGTGTGTGTACTTGCTAGATGCTGGGACTATAAAATTGAATGCCACAATTCTCAGAGCTCAAAGAGAAATAGAAATATATGTAGCTAAAAAAATAATCCCAATGGGGTCATATAAATACTATTGAGAGCAATGTACTGGGTAGTAAGAATGCACCTAGGGGCGTTCACAACTGGTCTGGAGAGGTCTAGGAAAGCAGCTGAAATGATAATAAAGCAGTGACTTTGAGAGATATAAGGTCAGATTATTTATCCATATAAAGGAAGGCCAGAATTTCCAAGCATATATATAAATAGCGTTCTCTCTGCCAGTGAAGCACCACAGAAAGCCATGAGCATGTTTAGCACATCATTTTTCCAGTATTATAAAAGGCCTATCTGTGAAGAGAGAGAGAGAACCATTTTAGAAATGCAACGACTTTACATTTCAGATTTGTTATATTTTGTCTACATCTGCAGCTATCAGGAGGCTCTCAGGGTAGAATTCACTATCTGTCACAGTGAATTCAGTGGTTTGGTTAATATCCCAAAAGGCAGTGGCAACTGTGGTCAAGTGATTTAGTAATAGCCTGGTAAATATTCATACTACAATGATGACCTGAAGACCATGAGTCAATTTTCACAGCTGCCTCAATTTTAGTCAGAAGATGTTTTAAAAAAGAAGGTAGGAAGGGGAAAAACAAAGGAACAGAATCATTCTTTACTGTGTTTTCATCCTTAGAAATTACAGATACAGAAATCAGACCTAACAAAGTTATGAAACTTTCTTAAGTTTATACCACAAATAGACAGATGACCAGTATGTTTCAAGATCTAGAGTCTTTTCTGTTATAAAAACTTACTAAGGACCAGGACAGTATAGCTGACTGCCTCTGATTTTATTCTAATCAATTTGAACTTCTATGTTTACCTTTGTTTTATTCTTAATGAAAAGTGCTTTATAAAATGTGTGCCACAATTTTCCTTTGTGAGCATTTAAAAATCATTCATTAAATCAAAGAGGAAAATCTCTCAAATATTATTATCAAATTTTACATTTGGGGTTATACAGTTTAGAAAATTATTCACATTCGAAAATCAATTAAGCCTCCTGAGTTTTTCAAAGAGTATTTGTTATAAAGTGTCCCTGTAGAACTTTACAACTATGAAGACATTTATTAGGTCAGGTGAGAATTTTAATGTAATGGACAAAGGAAATATAACTTATAAAGCAAAATGTAGGTGCACTTTGAATTCTTAAATGATATGATAATAAAAACTAACACCAGCGGAGTTTCTGAGAATAAAAGTTGGCAGCATGTGGTTGTTTCACACGAGAACTTTTTTCTGGTTTATGTATCTTTTATGGTTTTTTAACCAACGTGTCAAACGAAGCATTCACTTTGATATTTGGCAAACCACAGCAAACAGTCTCTAAAGTTGCCCAGGTTTGCGTAGGGGAACACCAGATTTATTCTGAACTGTCCTATAGTCAAGTATTAATCTAAACTATTTCTGTCATATTTCCAAATGCATAAAGAAACAGAAGGTAATATAGACTAAAACGTCTTCAAGTTCCAGGGCTCCCGAAACGGAACTACCCTACTAGATTTACTCTTGAAGGCATCCTTTTGACATGAGTGACGTGAGAGCTTTCAGGCCTGAATTAACCAACTTCATCCTTATTTCCCCCATGCCTACCTTCTTCCATGCTGTCCCTGAATGAGCCTGAATGACTGATGGCCCGTGGCCTCTCCTCCAGAGACGTGGCACTCCCACAAAGCTGGGAGTCGTCATAGAGATCAAAGGACGAGTCTTGGGCTGGGATGCTGTTTGAGCGCATCATGCTGGGCCCAGGAAGGTTGAACTGAGAAAGATTGGTTGGGCTCACTGAAAAACAAAGTGCATACAGCCCATTATTCCAGGACTTGGAAGTTTGCCTCTGAAATTTCCAATAGCAGTTACAGTGGAGTCCCTCTTTTTTCTAGCACTTTCATGGCAAGCAGTATGTCAATTTCTAAAACAATATTAAACGAAACCATCAAGTCACTTCTACTGTTTTTTTCCTAGAAATAATATGGTATTTCCTGCTGCCCATTATGAAGGAAAAATTGTCTTCCTAGAGTCTGAACATTTATTTTTAGAGAAAAGGTAATCTAAATTTTCTAGGAAAATGTATATGAAGCTTCCAACAAAAGATTTTCGGTCAGTTTGAGCTCTAAATTTTTGTCAGTTCATAATCAGAACCATCACTATTATCAGAGTTAGGTTATAATAAAGAAAAATAAAAATGAAATATAATGTAAGGTACATGGTTATCCACAGCTCATTGTGAATTTAATCACTTAAAACTACTCTCTGTCGTATCTATGATGAGAATGTCACAGTGAGACTATCAAGAGTCACAAACTTGTATCTCTCAAGCAATGCCTTAAGTCTGTAATATGAAACATGAATTTATTTACCTAGTGCCTATTGCCAAATAGTCCTAATAACATTCAAGTTTTTAGGCCAACTGATTGTCATCAATTTAAAGAAATATGTGGTTGACTGAATAGGAAAACAATATTGCTTTAAATTTGGAATAAAAGCAAAACAGAAAAATTAAGATATATATTTATCATAAATGCTCATATTTAAGAAATACAAGTTGTTATAGACATATGAGGAAGCAGGCAGGAGACCCTTAAGATATGAAAAGAATGGCTGAGTACTTTCAAAATCTTGAATTTATGTCTTTGGCTTAGAATTGGTCCGATAAAATTTCAAAACTTGCTTTTTTTTTTCTTTGACATAGGCACTACATTTCTTAACGTAACCGCTGGATCTCAGAACAATGTAAAATATGGGGCATATATACTATGAGATAACTTTAGAAGACTATCTAGTATTTGCCAGGTACAATGCTGGATATTTTACAGGTATTAATGAATCAATGCACAAAACAACTCTGACAAAGCTAGTTGTGAATTGAAGTAAAATAAGAGCAAGAAAAGTAACAAGACTTGGAATTATATCTACGTGTGCATATGTGACATACAATAATGAAAGAAAGGAACTTTGGGTTTGCAAAGTCCCCAATTCACTGGAAGAAGGGAAGAAGGCGTGGAAAGTAGCAGGGGAAAAAAGAAAGAAAGGAGAGTGAGGGAGTAAAAGTTAAAGAAAGATCTCTCAGGTACATTCCTTCAGTGGGCAGTGACGAGTCAATGATTGCTAAAGACGACCAACAGATGCCCCAAAGGACATTCTAGACTTGAATGCGTGTGTCTGAGGTGTCTGGACTGGAGTAAATCTTACTATCTTAGGTTCATACTTATGAATTGACTGAATACATTTGCAAGCGTATCATTTTAATACATATACATATAGAGAGGTTAGAAACATACTTCATTCACTGACTTTGCGCAAATTCTCACAAAATGGTTGCAGATATAGCCAGGTAAACTCTCCTTAAATAATTTCAAAGCATAACATTTCACTCATTCAAAATGAAGTCGTAATGAGGACTAGGGTGGATTTTAAAAGGGATGCTTTGGAGTGGGGAGGCTGGGGCGAACTGAGACAGCAGCGCTGACACAAGCCCACCACCACGTGTGAAACAGCGCGAGGGGGAAGCTGACGCAGGGGAGAAAGCTGAGCTCATGGCCCGTGGGGATGCAGACATGTGGGGGGGTGACCAGGAGGAAGGCTCAAGAGGGAGGGGGCCGCGTGCACACGTAATTGATTCACTCTTATACAGCAGAAACTAACGCAGCGTTACAAAGCAATTACACTCTGATTTTAAAAAACAACATAAGGATAGTAGCTAGCTTTGGGGGAAGGTATGGATTGTGGCTGGGTTGCTAGATGGGTGGAAGGGAGGTGTTGAGAATGTCCTCGTCTTGACCAGAATGAGAGCCGCATGCATGTTCACTTGGAAATAGTCATTAAAGCTGTGCTTTGTATTTTAAAAATAAAAGGAACAGTGCGTATTTATAAGCATTTCTGAGAGGTTCTCCATTGGAAACATATTCATTTTATTTAAGAATGTTCAATTAAGCTAAATCTATGGCAGGCTTGCTTTTTTGTTATCGTGGTTGAATAGAAAGATCAATATAGCAAGATCTCTGGCTTCAAGAGTGACCTCTAGAAGAGGTGATTGAAAGGTAGAGAAATTAATAACATAAAAGAGACAAAGAAAAGGTATGTAATAGAAGACAAAAGTATGATGGACAGAGAATTTCTGTAATGGGACACAGAATAGTACAGGGCATCTAGTGGTAGCTTTGCTTTCCACTTGCTTCAGGCAAATATTTCCATATCTACACTTCAGTTTCTTTGTAAGCTAAAAAAAAAAAAAAAAAAAAAATTGGCAGAATAAATGGCCTCTAAGATCCATTTAAAACCAGGGAACATGTAAACATTTCTAATAAGCGAGATATAGGTGTAACAAGATATTATGGAAAAAGAGGGCTACTGGCTTTGCCTTAAATCGTATATCATACTAACGTCACTGTTTTTATTAAATTATCTGTTGATTTGTGATGATCTGAGGAGAACAGAAACTAACAGAAAGACGGAGTGGGTTTTTAAATACAGCAAGTGACTCCAGACCGCTGCTGTAGACACATTAGCAAATGAGTTCATGATGTTCTTCTAATAAGAGCTGTCATATGCAGCCTACTTTTATTTTGTAGAATTTTGGAATATAACTAGGAACTAGGTGGAGATTCAGAAAATGTTTATTTGATCATTTAAAGAACTTTAAAAGTGGAATATGTCTAGATACAGGTAGTTTGTCACTGGTGGGTTTAGAGACGCTAGAGCTGTCACAAGAACTTGCATAACAGATTCACAATTGAATCAGATGTAGGTTTCTTCGAACTGTGAGATTCTACTCTTCCTTGAGTATAGAAGAAAAGGCTTAATCCTGAATGGCTTAAGGGTGAATACAAGGGGAGGGAATTCAAGGTGTAGGGACCTTTGGGAGTAAATGCAAAGAAATTTCCCATACAAAGGTGTTTAAACATCACTCTGCAAAATGAAAGTGAAAGTCACTCAAATGTGTCTGACTCTTTGCGACCCCATGGACAGTAGCCTGCCAGGCTCCTCTGTCCATGGGATTCTCCAGGCCAGAGAATTAGGTAGAACTGCTGCCTACTGGTGTGGGGAGCCATTCCCTTCTCCAGGGATTGACACCAGGCCTCCCACATTGCAGACGGATTCTTTAAGGACCGTGTGAGCCCATCAAATATGGAGACTTTGAAAGTGACACGTCAATAGTAATGCTTCTACATGGTAACCATTGAGGCAAGGTGAAAAAGAATCTGAGCAACTGTCATCACCCATGGGACTATGACAATGTCTCACTGGGTTATGGGATGCCTCACAAGGACTGTGACCAATAGTAAATAAAATTGCATCCAATAATAATTTGTTTATGTAAGTTATATTCTCTAATGCTTTCTTCAAGAGGAATGATTTCTATTATAGCTATCATGCCAGAAACCACATACAAACCAGAGTTGACTTCAGCAGTAGCTCACAGTAGTCTATTAATAATGACATAATAGTAGTGACCTTAAATTTCTAACATTTACTATATGTGATTTTTACAGCAATATTTCTAAAAATTTATATACAATATTAATATTTTTAGTGGGTAAGAATAAAAAGCATGGTTACTGCAACTCTTAAGTGTTTGTAATAATCACTTATCTTACTGATTATGCAAAAAAAGATCAAATTGAAAACACGTGATTACTAAAGTAAAATGTAGAACAATGCTACCCATATTCAACTTATAGTGTTACATTTGATATATTTTTAAAATTTAATAATAAAGTAATTTTAATTTATGATTGCATTTTAATGGTATCCACTCTCTTGCCTAATAAATGTAAGTTCCAGTGGTCTGGAAACACAACCAAAAGTCTTTAAGAGCAATATTCATGGTTTTGAAACTAGTTATTTTATTTTTCTCTTGTAAAATAATATAGCATATCTGATATGCATCCACATACCCACTTATAAAATATGGGTAGGCACATAGAAGTGTGTGGATATGTATGGGAAGATCTTTCTTCCTAAGTCCCACTAGGTGAACACTTTGAGAGGTATGAAAGTAGAGATAGTAAGATCTATTTGAAACCTACTGCAATTCTCTGCTAGTATAAGACATCTCTTTCCAATAAAAATGATGACGTACTAGAGTCTACCAAGTCTGATTCTCTCTCTCTTGTCTCTTTGCAAATGTTAGTCATTCCTTACGATATAACCTAGGTATTATGAATCTATCTAATAGGTGAGAAAATTGAAGTTAAATGACTGCTAATATCACACAGTAAGTAGTGAGTTTTTTCCTTCTCAACAAAAAATGGGATAGATTGAATCAGAATAATAACAACGGAAAAATAATGGAGTAAAGGATTCACATACGCGGATTAATATCAATTAACGAAAAGATTGACAGGAGGGAGCCGTGAGATACCCAGCAAATTCAGCAAACCAGGTAACATGGGTTTGATTTCAATACTGTACACTATCAGATTTTGTTTCACATGTCTATGACTCTACAAAAACATTTTCACTTCATTTTTTGAAATCAAAGTTTTAAGCTTCCTGTTGCGTTTTATAACTACAACTCAAAGTAATAGTTTTACCACCCTTTGCCATTATGAGACAAAGAAATCTCATCACTGTGTAGGTTCATCAATAAAAACTTGGTGTTGGATATATATTCACTAGTATGTATAGAATGATAACCTAAGTAACTGTTTTTCATTGTCATAATCTCTATTCTCTATAGCAGAACAATTATAATAGAAGAGAAATAGCCTTCACTATTCCAACAGGGAGGTAAGTTGAAAAGTCCAAATTATCAAAGAACTTGGACACTCTGTTGGTCTACTATTACCAAAAAAACAGTCTCAAGTGAAAAAAGTAATGTGACTATCTTATACATGACTTTATAGAAGAGACATCTATTTTTAAAAGCAATGGATCTGTTCAATGATAACTGGCATATTTAGGCTTTCATTATTCTGTCACTTTCCCTTCTGTTTTCTGTGATATTTATACAAATGACTTTATATTTTCTAAAAGTTATGCTAAACACAAGGTAATCCAGTGGCTCAAATAATCATTTCTTTTCATTGCCTTCATCCAAAAATGTTCACAGGGTATTATCTTAATAGGAATTCTCATATGCATTTTAAGGAGAGTTCTAACTTTAAAATGAAGATGTAACTATGGAGTCATGGAATGCTATTTTTTCTTCTTCTTAATTATTTCTATTTTCTTTTTTTCTACAAAATGATAATTTTCTTATAAGGATTACAAAAATTAAACAAGAGGACTCTGAGAAAACTCCTAGGCTTAAGGTCAGGTGTTCTGGCATCAGTTACTATCTCTGCCCCTTGAGATTGGTGATTTTTTTTTAAGTCAAAAAAATCTCTTTTTGCCTCGGGATCTTAGGATATAAGATAACAACAGTATTAACTATGCCAACTTGTTGTCATGAGAAATAAACTGCATAATGGTTGGGCATTATTTGGGGGATTGTAAACGTACAAATAAAAGATAATGTTAAGGTGTCTATCTCCTCTTTAAATGAGCAATTCTTGTGAACATGTGACAGGGTTCCCGGGAGAGTAGGTGGTAAAAGGAACAAGATGAAACTGATGTCTTAGAAGATTTTACCCAAGTTGGAAAAGTGATATTTTCCTGTTGCAGAAGACGACATGGCAGAAGGGGACACCAGGGGTGACTGGCTGCCAGCATCCTGCAGCCCTCCAGTGGAATGGGAGCGCAGCCACTCCTTGCCTTCTTCCTGGCTGGCCTGCCGAGACGACGGGGTGTATCTGCAAGACAGCACAGCTAAGACACTTGAGCACACCTGCAAGGGCAAGGCAATATCAGGACGAGAAAACAACTGAGAGGAGCTTACTATTCAGACTGAACAACATTCTCAAACAGATTGAATCTAATTATAATTGCTTAGTTCTTCCAGATGATTTGACACCATCTGTTTGAATCTCACAGGAAAAAAAAATAAAGGATTTTGAAAAGAAAATTATGTTCCTGTGAGATATGCGGTTGAAAATCATAAGCAACGAGCAGACAGCCAGGTTAATCGAGAAGGGCGCAAAAGCATGGTGTTTAGAAGGGTGTGAAGAGGGTGAAAACACAAAGCAAATATGGTAGACAGTAGCTGGCCAGAAGCCAAGGGCATGGGAGGGATGGTTACAATAAGACACAGCAAACAGAACACAAACTGACGGATCTTTTTTAAAGGAAAGGGAAAACATTTATTTGGTTAAAAATGCCACTTGACACCATGTCTGGATTTTTTTAAAAGATGGAAAGAGAAATAAGCTTCCTTTATTGGAAAATAAATTTCTGGGACAAAATCTTAAAATGGAATATTTGCAAATTGTTTGCTCTTGCTAAGAAACTGGAGAGAAGGAGGATAATAGATGAAGATCTAAACGGCCAGTATTCACTTTTGCCAGAGTAAGTAAATTCTTAGTTCCAAATAGTAGTCATCTTATCATGTTCCTATAGTGTCATATCTCTAGTCATAGTTCAATCCATATCTTCCCATTAGATAAAAGTCCACAGTAAAAGATGGCCATGCATTAAACTTTCATTTTATATTTTTTATGAACTGAATAATTATTTTGATATTATTATGTATTACTAGACTAATTTATGTCTGTATTGATTTGATAGATATCAGCACTTCTGAAAAACATAAAAAAAAAGCTTTTCTAAAAAAAAAAAAAAAAAAAAAGCTTTTCTGAGTTTTTACTAAAAGGATTCCTTAAAAATTATCCCTTAATTACACTATTTGTCCTCTGATGATGAAAATAACTTTTCTTTGATTCAAATTAGAGCATCGTTCAACCTCTCAACATTCATTGGCCACAGGTGCAGACTATAGGGATTGAGGCTTTTGTAGGCATATGCCTCCAAAATACAAACATTAGGGAAACTGATTTTATTCTTCAGAAGTGAGTTCTGAATTCTACTAAAATTGTTGCCCCCCCCCCCCCAAATAATGTCTTTTATATCACATTTAATTTACTGAGTTTTGGCCTCTATCAAAACTTCTACCTGAGGGCCATCTCACCAACTCTTCAGGCCAGGGAAAACATCAGGATTAAGAGTGAGTTCATCCTCAATGTCAGGCGCTTCTTTGCAAAGAAAGAAAGAAAGAGGTAGAGAGACAGCACACAAAGTTTACGTAACAACAGAGAAAGGCAGCGATTGTGCTGAAAGAAATATATACCTTAGTCCCTTTTTGGGTAGTGTATTTCTGTCAAGCTGCATGCTGTTAAAACAAAGAAAACCCCTAAGGACATAATGTAAAAAAAACCTCCAAATTATACATCCAACATAAATGACTCTGTTTGAAATCTGTTACACAAAATAAGGTTTTCTTTTTTGGTAAAAACATATTTAATGCTTAACTCATTGTAAAAGGCCAACCAAAGGAGACTGGATTTCACTGTTGTAACACATTCAATGATAACTCAGTGACAGGTCTATTTGAAGATAGATTAAGTTATATATTAACATACTTCTCCTCTAGATTCTATTGGCTTAGTGTTACAGTAGGTTTTTCTTCCCCATGCAAATGACTAGATTTCTGCTATGATTTCACATGTAAGAGAATCACAGAGGAGGAATGAGAAAGATCTCTGCCTAAGTTAAAGTGGCATGTTCCAACAGACAGAGATGTAATAAATCACCTTTCAATACTTATTTTTTGTATTTAAATGATCTTTAGTAAAAATAAAGGCGGATATATTCTTATCCACAGAAAAAGAAGAGAAATATATATCTGCTTGAAATGTAATCTTTCTAGCATCATTTATTTAAATATTTTAATACAATTAATCTATGATATCTTTTCAAATTATAAATTAGATGTTTAAAAGGCTATGAGTTTTCATTGTCTATTTTAAAGAATTCTCAATTGGTCCTAAAAAGGGAAGAAAGAATGTGTCTGGAGAAAATGAGAAGAGGCCTCCCTAAAAATAGAGGAAGAGGGTGTCAAGAATTAAGCAGGATGAGTCTAGGAATTTCTGTTATAATCTCTGGCATATGGATAACCAAATAATAAAACTGATTTGAATTTGCAGAATGTTATCTCTCTTTCATTAAACTTCAAATGGTCAAAATTAAATACACAGGTTATGCACATGAGGATGATATAACATGAATGCCAACACAATGACTTGAAATTTAATCACTAAAAATCAAAGCTAAAATGTTTTCTTCTATGGTTACTCCATTAATTAGCACTGCAATAGAAAGCATCCAAAGGCATCATCTTCTTTTACTTTATGTACTGGGAATGTCCAAATACGGTAATCACACAATTATGTAGAGGCCAATTCTAGTATGTATCTTGACTCTAGATGTATTCTTAGTACATCTGTATTTTTAGTACAACAAAAAGGAATCATACTGAACCACTGTGAGAGTACTCTAAATATACACTACAATATGCTGAAGCATTGATATCTTTGTAAGCTACTTGAAAGATTATCTCTTTCATGCGTATGAATTTATTAAATTTTAACATCAGAGAACAGTGAAAATAGGCATTGTTTTGCCCATGTTATTAACTGTGTAAACATTATATGCTTGTATTGTACAGAGAACTTAATGAAAGGAAAATCAGAAGATAAGTTTATCAATATAAGTTAAAACTTTAAGTAGAAATATCTGTTTGAATCTGGATATTAATGATTTTATAATACAGACACTCCTCACAAACGCTGAAAGGCTAAAAACTCTTATGCCTGCAGGAGCCACGAGGGCAATGGGAACGGATGAAGCAGCAGTTTTAACTAACAGTCTGCAGGCGACAGGCACTGTTTGTCTGAAGCCAGTAAAAACGTGATACAGGATTTTAAAGGCAGGGTAGCTAGATCTGACAGGAAAAACCAGGTCAGACGTTTTTAAGGTTGGCTACAGCTTTAAATGTTTTATGGTTTGGTCTGGCCACAAAAAACAAAATGTACAAAACAAATGTGAACTAAGTATAGCCAAAGAATGCTCTGATCTAGAGCAGTTAGAGGAGAAAATTGTTAAATTTTAAATAATTTGTTTATGCTACTTTAATGAGGAGAAATTTAGACCAAAATTAAAACCTATATGAAAATCTACTTATTTAATAGTATTAGAATAATAAACATCAATACAGTCTTCTGAAATTGTAGATCAACAGGTAAGTCATTAACTTACATACATCTCTATTATATCTTTCTAATTACTTTGTCTAAAATATTCAGACTTTGGCACATTTTCTTTTAGTCATGGCTAAATGTTTGGCTTCCCTAATGTTCCCAACATTATGTGGACTATTGTAATTAAGCCAGGATCTCTGATAGGATCTAACTTTCTCTTCAAGGGATCATATAGTTCTTGGGTGTACTTTAAAGAATTAGAATGAATTGCTCTTGCTTGCAATTTTGTTCACCAGAAAAAAAAGTACAACTTCTTATATCAAAAATTATTTCAATCAAGTTAATTTATTGGAAGAAACTAGTTAATATTTATATTGTACACTGTAACTATGAAGATAATTTGTTTTTTCACAGTTTAATAGTCATGAATATATCTTACTAAGAATAAAAGGTAAAAAATTCATCTCTTCAAAATTAGTTTTAAGATTTAGTTTAGAAAAATTATTTATTTGTTTATACCAGAACACATCCATCTGTAAAACAGGTCTATTTGAAGACTGACAACCAAGTTTAAAAATAAGATTTGTTTAAAGAGAATAATTAACTGTATACTTGTTAGTGTATTTCCATAGTTTAAAAAAAAAATATATATATATATATATATATACACTGACTTCTGCTAGAATACATCAAAGTAAAATATTAACACTGCATTTATATTGCAGCTATAAAACTCATCAATATTATCAACTAGATTTATTTTAGAGTTACTTGGTTACAAATAATTACTTGGACATTTTCCTGTGTTTTAATGTATGAATGCCAAAGAAATGGGTTGATGGCTAAATGGTCAACCTGTAGTCATATTCATGGTAAAAACAATCAGCATTTTGGAAGGTGACTATTGTTAACAATTAATAACCCATTTGCAGTGTGCTGTGTTTGAGGTGATACGTCACCATCAACAATAGACTGGATTAAACTTTGCGAAAGATATCAGGCATTTTGAGTGACCTGTGGCACTTTCACAAACAACACAATTAAGATATACAGCCAAGGGCATTTCTGAAAGCTTTAGGTGCGCCAAGAAACAAACAGCATTAAGTTTATCAGGGAAAACCAGGCAGGTTTAAGATACATTCCTGGGGAAAAGAATCAGTACCAAAATATCTGAGAAAGGATTTTTTAGGGAAGAGAATCCAGAGCCTTCTTGACCAACAGAGATGCTTTCTCGTAAGTATATTAGGTAAGGAATGCCTTATTATGGTCATTTTACATTTAAAGGAAATCAGTAATTAATTAAATCAATGAGAAACATCTTGTAATGTAGTTTAAAAAGGGCCTAATAAAAATGTCACTAGAGTTGTAATTTTGTCTAACAATTCATATCTGACAACTGATCTTTTTTTCTTCCAGTTCAACTAGGATTCCTAGCTATCCATTTGCTATTTTCCCAAAGAAATGCTAATAAAGCCAACTGAACATTTTACTCTGAGCATAATTGTAGAATCCATTTAGATGTGATCTTTAAATATGCTTAAATCATCCTAGGGAGCTCTGTCATCCTGGAGCTCAAGCTAAATCATTGTTGTGTCTGGAGAAAACATCATTCAATACATAAAAACATGCTTTGCATTTTATTTAAATTGGATAGTGGGTGTATATGTATGCATCACACCAAGAAACTAACTAGTCAATATTTTATGGATCCTTAATGGTTTTCACTTTCTGCAAATGTGGTAGTAACACCAAATAAAAGGCCCAGTATCAACAATCCGACATCCCTTTGCAAAGTGGCACTCTCACTGAAATTAAAAAAAAAAAAAAAACAACAAAAAAACCACAACTGAATGCAGGGTAGGGGTAGGTACAGTGTGGGGAGGAGGGGGGTGAGGACTTCAGCAAGGCCTCCAGGAGAGCTCACCTTTCTGAGAGAGTAGATCTCACACTACCAGTTCTCATGAGCAGGCTCTGCACCTCGTGAGTGCCTGTGGCCAGTCCAGATAGGGAGCCGTGGTGGCTGAGGGGGAGGTCAATGGACTCCGAGCTCGTGTGGAGGCTAGTCATGGACTGGTAACTTGGGGTGTCCTTGCTGCCCGCAGAGGAACTGCTCAGATTGGCAGCCCACACGAGGCCGCCTGACGTGAAAGAGTGGACCGACGCCGGGCTGGACGCCAACGAGTGGCTTAAGCTTATAACATCTGCAGTGAGGTCTGAGGGTTTATTGAAGAGAGGGCTGCTGCCGCCACTGAGCCCGCCAGCACTGCCCAGGCTGCCCGTACCGGACGACGGCGACTCCAGACTGCCTTGCCGCGCTAATGTGGTACTAGGACTGCACATTACAGAGGAGGATTTCACACCCTCAGTATTAGGTGCCGAGGCAGCTTTGCCGCCTGCCTTGGCACCAAACAACCTAAAAGAAAAACAAATAACAACTTCAGTTGTTCCGAGAAACTAACATCCACATTTAATACTTAGGGTTACAGTACCCAGAGCCAAGCGTGCTCTGGTGGACGGCCCCGAGCACTTGCTGTCTCTGTGTTAATGAACTTGATAAGCCTGAACTTGATAAGCCTGAACTTCCTAATCTCTCTCTCATATTGCCATAGACGTAAACTGGTACTGGGCTGCCATCCCGTTGATGGGGGAACGTGGGCCACACAGAAGGGAGGGTAAACCAAACATCAAAATCCCTGGTTTCCACAGTTAAGCCATCATGAGAGTTTTTTTTTGCAAAATTAAGTAGTCTGCACATACTTGCTACCTATTTATAGAACCATTATAATGAAACAACTTCTACGCATTCGGTATATAATATGAAATTATTTTTCTTTTCTTTTGTTTTCCTTCATGTTAACGGCTTACTCAAAATCTAGAAGGAATGCTTAAGGCAAAGTTTGGAGGCTGTGTTGATAGCTGGGGGCCTAAGTGGCTGTCAGAGAGGAGGTGGTTAGAAACAACACTGGATACTGGATACTGTTGGCAACATGTCCATGTGTCTGTAGCTTCCCCAAGAGAGACCAAAGGGTCAGATGCCAGTGCTATTCAAATACATATTTATAATAGTGATTTGAAACATGGTTGGTGCTAAGGTAGACGTTGGAGTTTCTTCAGAAAACATTTTAGTTTTGTAAATGAAGCAGATGATATAATCGAATTTATGTAAATATGGAAATAAAGTGTGATATGAAAAATGACATAATGATTACTAATTAAGTTGCAATGAAATCATTATTTCCTATAGTGAAATATTTTATGACGAATATGAGAAATTGTTTCATAGGTAATGGGCCACTGGAGGGCACTATTGGCTTTTACTTAAGCAACAGAAATATTTACTCTCATTACAGGTGATTATTCTTTCCAATGAGAATCAACACTTCAAAACACCACTTCTTCAGGATTAATATTTCTACTGACAAATATAAAACCTCTAGGTCTTTCAAACAATCATGTATCTGAGATTTTTGAAATGTAAAAGTAAATGTTTCAAGACACTCTATTTCCCAGATATCAAGGCTCTTGGTTTAGTCACTATAATAAAAGCAAACATTAAAAATATTAAACATAAACATGTAACGGATTATAAATGGACTATAAATCATATTCTATCATTTCATAGACGAAGAAACAGACCCAGAATAATTTACTGTCCGTCCCAAATCTTTCCCTGTATGTATTTTCCTGCCACTTAAAACACATCAGTATTTAAAAACACTGATATTGGGAAGGAGAATGTATATTCCATATGTTGAATATCAAAGACAATCCCCACGCAGAAACCAAGTCTTGTAAGTTATTCAAGTCATATCAACGAAAGCTGATGATGAGTTAGAAAACCTAGTACATTTCTTAGCTATAATCCTATATCAAGCATCTAAAGGTTTTCAAATTCTGTCAATCATATCATACCTTGATTTTCATTAATATTTCAGGATATGGTGCTACATAAATCTGTCCACTGTGATCTGATACTGTATAAGGAACACAACTTCATCTACGTTCATGATTATCATCAGCTCATTAAGAGCCAACAAGATAATAAACACTAGAAATGGACAATAGTCATAAAGACCTATTTTATTTTGTTATTAACTGTGTAAAGATGAAAATCTATTACAAGCTACTATTTTATCACTCCCCCTAGGTACTACCATCTGCTTTTACTCATAAATGCTGTTTGTTTTGCTGTGACAATAGTGAAACTGCAAAGTTGGACCATTTCTAAAACTGAGCAGTATTTTTCCACTAGCTATTTATAGCATCAGCTTCTGCAAACTCATTGTACTCAGAAACTGACTCAGAGTCTAAGTTATATATATCATACACTGAGGATATACACACATACACACACACTGAGGATACACGTCTTTATAGGATAGGCCATGGGACACACAGATAGCCTAAGATGAAGCGCTCTATGTTGTCCCAGCACCACCACGCTCTCTTACCTTCGAAAAGTTGGCGAGGCAATGTCAGGGTATTTGGACCCCGGCTGCCTGAGCCCTTGTGTCCCGCAGGCACTAGCAGATGTGGGGCTGGATTTGGGGGAACCTGACAAAGAAACGCTCTCTGAATCTGAGACGGCAACCTTCTCTTTCTCCTTGTCGGTCTGGTTGACCGTGACGGGACTCGAGCGCCCTGAGCCGATCTTCGTGGGTTCTCTCAGTTTCGAGGTGGTGGCACCAGCTGACTTGCTGCTCACATTGGAATCGATACTGCTGGTGCTGGATCTGTGGCCGCCTCGGCCGGGAATGCCACTGGCGCTGGATTTGGACGGGCGGGGCAGGCTGCGGTACTGCAGGGAGGTTTTGGAGCTGACGTGCAGCCCAGCATCGTCCTGATTCTGTGACCCATCCAAGCTGGTCTTCCTCCCTGCGTTTGACTTCCCACCAATGGCAGCGGATTTGGGGATTTTGCCCAGCGTGGCTGAGCCGCTGGTTATGGTGGCTCCACTGCTAGTGATCATGGCAGAGGACCCGACTCCACTTGGCTTCTTAAATCCAAAAGAGCCAGTGGCCGTTGATCTTCCAATGCCCGAGGGGGGCTTTTTCCCCTCATCTCCACTGCTCTTCCCTGCATCCGATGGAGATCTCTGTAGAGATGATCCTTTCAGGGGACTTTTTCCTTTCTCAGAAGCTTTGGCATCGTCGGTTTTCCCTGATGAGTGAGAATACACACATTTAGGTACCTGCACACTGTGATTTCACACTTCTTTAAACAGAGTGTAAAATGTGAATACATCTGTGTGTGTGCGCCGTGCTCAGTCATGTCTGACTCTTTGCAACCCCATGGACTGTGGCCCACCAGGCTCCTCTGTCCATGGGCTTCCCCAGGCAAGACTACTACAGTGAGTTTTTAGTTCCTCCTTCAGGGGATCTTCCTGACCCAGGGACTGAATTCACATCTGCGTCTCCTGCACTGGTAGGCAGATTCTTTACCTCTGCGCCACTTGGGAAGCCCAAATATATTTTTTTTCTGCTTAAATTCCTATTCATTATTTTAGCTCTAAATAGGCATGTATGAATATATTCAGAAGATTAAGTACAAAACTTTAAAAATATGGCTGTTAGAGGAAAGTGACTAGAGATCAAGGAGATAAAATGAAAATGCATATTTTTGCTATGTATTATTGCCTTATAGCTTGCAACTCTCTTCCTTTATAAAGACAGCACTTAATCTCATCAAACTAAGTGCTTGAAAAAGAGTTCATCAGATGACTGTATTTGAAGTATCCTGTTACATTAGTATGTCAGGTGGCACTATTTATATGAGGCACCATTTTAAAAATAGGGAGAGAGTTTAAAAAAGAAAAAAAAAGAGGATGGTACAATTTGCAGAAATCTTTTACTCTATTTTTTCATCAAGTCTAATTTGGAAATGATGTTTCAAATCTCCAGCCTTCCAACCCATTAGATTAGTGTGACTTTTCTTGCCTCTTAGAAGTGAAACATAGGGGGAGAGTTAACACAAATATTCCAAACTTTATAGAAAATCAGAATGAAAGCTATCTTATGTTTTTTAATAAGTTGGCTTATTTTATTTCCACATGAGCAGGAATGACTGTGGCAAAATAAAACACTCACCAAACTGTGATGATACCCTCTAGAGGATGCCTGGAGTGTTATATTCATGTGGATGCATACGATAAGGCAAGTGAAATTTAGACAGAAAAAGTATTTATATGGAGAATTATAAGTATTATATAAATATAAATAATTATATTTTTGACATAATTATGAAAAGCTACTATTAAAGACAACAAAGATCAAATGGAGACAATTTAGCCAGAAGACCAGCCCACCAGGTGTCTTGAGTGCACTGGTCCCAGTTTTCTGCCTGGATGGCGCTCCTCCTTGGGCTGACATGCCTCTCCTCCAGGAGCCTGTCTGAGAAACAGCCAGGGAGGCTTTCTGCCCCGTCTTCTCAGGGTCTTCAGGAAGTCCAGAGGAAACACCCTTCCACTTGCCACCTCCATCCCCATGGCTGTCAAAGTCCTCCTCGGGTTTTTTCAGCTCCTCGGTGCTCTCCCAAGGCTCATCTGTTGCAGATCGTTTCTCTGAATCGGTCTTCAGCTGTGAAGAAAATAGGACAGAAAAACTTTGTGCAGAAAAATCTATCAAGTGTGAATTGGGCCCTGGAATGTCCTTTCAGATAATTAGCTAAAAAAAAAGCAGCAGCAGTGATTTGTATTTCAAAAGAACTCCAAAGACGCCTCTATTTTTATCTCTCTCTTCATTTAAGTTTCATTAATTTTAGTCCTATAATTCTCACTTGCACATATTAGAGAATATCAGAAGAAATATGTGCAGAAAACTTCAATTAAATACTCCAGAGAGGAAGGCATTTTCTATGTCAAATCTAACAAGGAAAAGTAAAACAAGATAAAACTTAATTATCTAATATTCATTCTCGATTCACCATTCTCAAGAGATTCAGCGATGCATCTCAGAGATCAATATAAAATGAATCCAAACTATCCAAAATTAGACAATTAAAAATCATTTTTGGATTCCTAAACAATTATATCAATATTATAAAGAAAGATATGCAACAGAAGGCTTTCTGGGTTAGATTGTAATCAATTGAAAAAAATACATATACACAAGCTGCCTCAGTTTATGTAATTACTTCAGACTAAGAGGCTGTGCTATATTTTAATGCAATGTAACATAACTTGTGGAGAAGGCAATGGCACCCCACTCCAGTACTCTTGCCTGGAAAATCCCATGGATGGAGGAGCCTGGTAGGCTGCGGTCCATGGGGTCGCTAAGAGTCACACACGACTGAGCGACTTCACTTTCACTTTTCACGTTCACACATTGGAGAAGGAAATGGCAACCCACTCCAGTGTTCTTGCCTGGAGAATCCCAGGGACGGGGGAGCCTGGTGGGCTGCCGTCTGTGGGATCACAAGGAGTCAGACACGACTGAAGACTTAGCAGCAGCAACATAACTTGAGGAAAAATCTGGCAGAAGCACTGGAAAAAGAAAGAAGGCAGTTCTTACCTGAGTGTTCTTTCGGGATGGGACAGTGATGTTGGAGTAAGAGCTGACAGAGGATGTGGTGTTCAGGTCATCGGTGCTGATGTTATCCAGGGTGTCGCTGAGGCCACTGCTCACGGAGCTGCTGTCATCCCAGCTAAAGACAGGCAGCAGCAAAGACTAAGCATAGGATGCACAACGCAATCACCCGAATTTCCACTTAACTTGTATCACGTAATTGGGAAAATATTCTTTTTTTTTTCTTAATCTTATGATGAAAAAGACTCACTTTTCATTTTCGGAAAATCATACTGTTAAGAACTGAGCACAAACCTGAAAATAACCTTATCAAAGGTTTGCTAAGAGTCAGTGCCTAGAGCACATACAGGGGAAATGTTTATAGAATGAGTAAAATTAATGTTGAGAGCCAAAGAATTGATGCCTTTGAACTGTGGTGCTGGAGCAGACTCTTGAGAGTCCCTTGGACAGCAAGGAAGTCAAACCAGTCAATCATTAAGGAAATTAACCCCAAATATTCACTGAAAGGGCTGATGCTGAAGCTGAAGCTCCAATACTTTGGCCACCTGAGGTGAAGAGTTGACTCGTTGGAAAAGACCCTGATGCTGAGAAAGACTGAAGGCAAGGGGAGAAGGGGATGACAGAGGATCAGATGGTTGGATGGCATCACTGACTCAATGGACATGAGTTTGAGCAAACTCCTGGAGATGGTGAAGGACAGGGAAGCTGGGCATGCTGAAATCCATGAGGTTGCAATGAGTTGGACATGACTAAGCCACTGAACAACAACAAAAAATATTGCTACAAATACTGCAAGGCATCAGGAAAAAAAGACATTATACCCATAAGCTTTGTTCCACCCCCCACCCCAAGAAGGCAATCAGGAGTCATATGGCATGTAAGAATCCATCCTTTGTGTTAAAAAGTAGAAAGAAACACATATACACACAAACTGTGCCTTAGTGAGGAACCAGAAAATCATTCCTCATTATTTCTCCTACCAATAACTACTCCCAGGGATTTACCAAATCTTGAAGATTGAGACTTATTTTATCATAGCACTCCTCTTGCAATACTTAAGGATTTCTGACCTGGACAACATACCATATTCTTTCATCTGGCCTTCCTGCCATCAGTCCTTCTCAATGAACTTCACTTGGTAAACTTGGGCCAACGTTCAGAAGTTCACATCTAGCCATGTCACTCCCTTACTTAATACTCTTCAAAGACTTCTCTTTACCAAAGCTGTAGGTTCCACAATATAAAGCTCCTGCCCTTCAAGGTGCACAAAGTAATCATCTGGGACATAAGGAAAGTATCTGAAATTCTGAATAAATCTGTTCTCAGTTGAAAGAAGAATACATAAAATAGGCTATATCAATGTTCATGTGCAGACTACCACGGGAACCCTCCCTCAGTCAACATGTCAGATGATGCAGAAGCCATGCAGGCTGGCCAGGGTCACCTGATGAGAAGGGGAACTCCAGAGAGTAAAGAGGTGAACCATGGCTCTCACTGACTGAGTCTCCTGTGAAATATCGCTGCTCACCTGCACTCTGTTAATTGATTTGTGTAAACTGGATACATATATCACATGCAGACAAAAGTGAAGTCTCATAAAATAGACAAGTGGCTTTAAAAAAACCATCTGCAAGTAATCCACACAAAGAGACTATGCATAATGGAAGGACAAGATAACCGCAAAGGAAGGGTAAACTGGTAACTTTTCCTACTCTGCTACGTGTACTTTCTGAGTCACACCATACATTAAAAATAATAGGGATGGCTTGAGATCATAGAGCAAACTGACTAGAGTGTAATTATCAAGAAGAAAATTTGAAATTTTAATTTGTAGAAAATACTGTTATCGATGAGCTGTCCCTAGGTGAGAATTTTGCTGAGATATAGCTACTGAGAGCATAAAACATGACCAAACACATTTATATATCATACTATTACCAATAATAATTATATTTTTAATCACAGCAAAAGGGTATTTTGTTTCACTGTAGGAAATACCTGCCATTTGTGGCTGCTCTAATCTTTTGATTATCTTCCCCACATGTTATTTTGATAATTTTCCTCACTGGGAGTCTTAGTTTCTCAAGACAGAATGTAAGAACCTCACATTTCCAGATTTCCTTATAGACAGATATGACACGTAACACAGGACCTACACATGCATCCGCAGTCACAAATGAGAAAAATAATCTTCTGGCAAACATAGTAGTAGTCATTCAATTTTTCTGTTATAAACACTGGCAGATATCTGGTCTCTAGTTCCAGGTTTCAGAGGTTCCTGGTAGAGGAAGACGTGATGCCCTAGATCTATGGTTGGCTAAAAGCCTGCAAAGAGTCTCATTATCCAATCACCCCAATTATTCCAACAGCATTTTTATATCACTTCATTCCTTAAATTAGATAGAGTCTGTAGTTTGAAACTAAGAACCTCTATCAATAATTCATAATTTTAAAAATAATATTTTTTTCATATATCCTCTAAATTTTTTTTAAGTTTATATATGCTATATAATACATATACTGGGTTTCCCAGGTGGCATCAGTGGTAAAGAACCTGACTGCCAATGCAGGAGACATAAGAGATATAGGTTTGATCCCTGGGTCAGGAAGATCCCCTGAAGGAGGGCATGACAGCCCACTCCAGTGTCTTTGCCTGGAGAATCCCATGACAGCAGAGCCTGGTGGGCTATGGTCCGTAGGGTCACAAAGAGTTGGACATGCCTGAAGCAACTTAGCATAGCATAATAAGTATATTCTCATAGGAATGAGTGCATATAATTAGAAAACTTTAAATATACATACTTGAGCAACTACTTATCTATTTAAGTAGTTATTTAATTAGATTAAGCAATTACTGATTGCTATCTAATTAAGCAACTACTTATCAGATTCCTTTAAAAGATACATGGCTTTCTGGATTATGTGGCCCCAGACTACCTCTTCAGCTTAAACTCTCCATCCCCTGCCTGCCTGTGTGCACTTTGACTTAGAGCTGCATTCAGTTCCCATTGCCACCACATTGTCTGCAACCTCTGCCTTTGACCAAGCTACCCTTTGGCCTACTTGACTACCTCATACTTGCCTTATAAAGCAATTCGAGCAACTATCTTCAGGATAAATTAGGTAGCTTCCTGTCTGCATTGTCATAATACTAACGCACAGACTACAGGATGGGATGTAGCATACTGTTTTACAAATCTACAAAAATGTGTATAAATGGATCATTAGCCCATGAGTTTTCTGAGCACAGAACTGTGTGATAGTTTTCTTTGAATTTCTACTGTTTGGCAATTTCTACTATATGGCAATGACTGACATAAATATTGAATAAATTCTCATGTTTTATTGAGATTAAAAGAAAGAAAATTACAGAGGTAATCTTTCATACTTATATGAAATGGAGTTTTAAGAAATACTTATCACAATATATTAAGTACTCAAAATTAAACAAAAAGGAAATTTTACCTGTTTTAAAAATGAATCTTTTTAGGTAACTATTTCTCTGGCAAGGAAGATAGAATCAATATTTATAACTATAGCTTTCACCAATGTAAATCCTGGCATTTGTAACTCAAAATTAAATGCAACAACTCGTACGGAATTTAAAAAAATCACTTGTGTTTTAAAGCCATTTAAAGTCTCAAATGATCACACTGGCTTTGTGGTTAAAATAATATAAATGAGGGAATCCAAAATAAGATATAAAGTTTCAATCTCTCAACAGAAAAATTAAAAAATATATCAAATTAAGAAATATCATAGACAAGAACAATCTGAATTTATCTTGGTGTAATGGAAAGAACAATGGATTCCTAAAATTAAAGGTTTTCACGTGAGCCTTTATTAGAGGCACATAGTCTTGCTATTCTGAGCTCCCCACCTCACAGGGTAGCATGGGAAGCAAATGAGCCATTTATAGGAACCATTTTGTAGCACTTCACACTTTTCCGTCTCCTCAAACTGCTTTACCTCCAAGATCTCAAATGCTGCAGTCTCCTTTTTCGATCACAATCTTCCATACTTCCAGCATTCTAAAATCTACTGATTCCTAATTTTTAAGACTATTTTATAGCTACTTCCTGTTGTCTACTTTTAATGGCCTTCTTGTGTTTTTTATGCCACTGATTTCTTTACTGAATGATGCAGCATCCAAAGATGCTGGAACAAAAGGACTGCTAAAGTGAGAAGTACTCTATTAGTTCTTGCCACCATAGTGGTCTTCCATACCTGTCTTGACTCTGTTAATGAAACATGTTTTCCCTATTACTATTTTGGAAAATGACAACAAAGTCAATTAATGAGAATGACTAATATAAAAATATTATTATATATATTTATAATATGTAATAATGACTGCATACAGATTCAAGTTACCTGACCTCAGGTGATTTCTCAGCTGAGGTTCGATTTCTCACTTAGAAATTCTGCCTAATCCAAAAGTGATTTTCTTCAAATTCCAATGATATATCTTTGTTTCTCTCTTCTTTCTCTGGATTCCAAGATCTTCCTCCTAGTACTTTCGTGAAACTGCTTTCACAAAGGTCAATAAGTCCATGGACTGAGTGCTTACTACGTGTCCTGCTCTTCTAAATGCTTAATGCTGCTGCTGCTGCTAAATCACTTGTCCAACTCTGTGCAACCCCATAGACGGCAGCCCACCAGGCTCCTCCATCCCTGGGATTCTGCAGGCAAGAATACTGGAGTGGGTTGCCATTTCCTTCTCCAAAATACTTAATATATATTACCTAATCCCCAAATGAAGCCAAGAGATAGACATTATATAGATAAAGGGGTTCACGTAGTTTGAATGATGGAGCTGGGATGTGAACCCAGGAATTTTGCCCTAAAACTTGGTCAGCACCTCTCTCCCTTGCCTCCCATCTTCTCACCCCCTGTATCTTGAAATACACCAATGATGAGTCTTTAGAGGCTCTTCGCGAAGTTCACCAGTCCACAGAACCCTTTACTTTTCTCTTCTTCAGGATTCCTTTGAATTCCTCAAAATTCAGAACTTAATCTTAAATCACCTTAGAGATTCTTTTTTAGCAATTTCTTAGTCTCTCACAGCTTCAATATCACCTCCATGACGACGAAACTCAAGTTTACATCTCTAATTCAGACTTCTTTCTTGATTAATTGATCAGCCTTTCCAGCCTTCTACTCTGCAGGTATCTCTCTTCTCTCACCTGGATTCACTGTTAATCAGGTTGTTTCTTATCCTCTTTATAAAGTCTGTCTCAGCTATAGGTAACACGGCCCTCTTTGTGTCTTGTATTACCCGTGTGTATACTCCTTCCATAAGAGCTATTAGTAAGAATCTGCTCTTATTAATTAAGTGATTAATAAATTATAGCTCCTCTCCTTTGAAGAACTCACTGTATATTGTGGAGGGCAAACAGGTAAACAGACTATTATAATACAAAATGGTAAGGGTTGTAATAGAGATAAATGGTAAATATGTGGCAGGACAGCACCCCCACCACTCATTAGAAGAGTTCAAGCATTTCTTCGAGACAGGGATACTGCGGCGTGATCAGAGGAAATAAATGTTAATCACTGTACCAGAGCATATATCGCTTGTTAGGCCACTATTTTGGTGTTTTCCCGTCTTCTTGGTCATAATCTGGATTACCTGACGTCAGAGTGTGTGTGACATTTATCTTCATAATTCCAGCATATAACATGGTGGTCAACCATTGACCAGATGACTAGTAGATGTTTGTTAAATAAATGAAACAGTTTTACTTTTGAGAATACTGCTTCTATCCTACAATGTTAAGTTAGACTAAACCCAATAATAAATGTAGAATTTGAGAAAAAAAATGTGTTCAACATATTTCTTTGCTAAGTAATCTTAAAGGAACACCTTTTGACTGATGAAAACATGATTTTCCTCATCTTAAGGTTCTGTGTTTTGACTTTCATCTTTGGTTTATTAGAACAAGAATGTGCCCTAGGTAGGATGCAATTAATCTTGTTTATTATGGCACACTTACTGAACTGGAAAACTCCATAGAAAATAGCCTTTTTTAACTGACAAAAATGTTAATTTACTCAAATAATTAGCTCCAAGTAGTATGTCTCAAACTTAATGTATTTTCATCATTTCATTTTTAATTTCATTAAGATGTTCTAAGAATTCCTGGCTATATTTTTTTTTATAAAAGAGCAAGTCTTTATCTCCTCCAAGTTACAGATTTATTGCTCTGCTAAGTTTTTCTCAACAAACTAGGACAGTTTAAAAAAAATTACAAATCTGAGTATCTTACACACACAGTTTGCATTTACACATTCAGTTATTTCCAGTTTTAAAATACTAAGAATAAAGCTGTAAAGAACATTCACATACACTCCATTTATGTGACAATCTAGAAAAGGCAAACCTACAGATATGTAGGACAAATCAGTGACTGCCAGTGGATAGGAGTATGGGAAGATCTGTGGAGTCTGTTACACGACTTGATGCATATGTCAAAATTCTGAACTATAGAAAAAAATTATTGTATGTAAAGTTTTTAAAAAGTAGCTAATTAACCTGTTGGTAAATCACAATTTGGATATACACTAGATTACTAATTATTCTAAGAAGAAAGTGACTCTTTTGGCACGTCTTTAACATTTATATTTTTGAAGATTATTGACAATGCCAAAGTCTTTGACTGTGTGAATCACAACAAACTGTGGAAAATTCTTCAAGGGATGGGAATACCAGACCACCTGACCTGCCTCCTGAGAAATCTGTATGCAGGTCAAGAAGCAACAGTTAGAAATGGACATGGAACAACAGACTGGTTCCACATCAGGAAAGGAGTATGTTAAGGCTGTGTATTGTCACCCTGCTTATTTAACTTATATGCAGAGTACATCATGAGAGATGCTGGACTGGATGAAGCACAAGCTGGAATCAAGATTCCTGGGAGAAAAATCAATAACCTCAGATGTGCAGATGACACCACCCTTATGGTAGAAAGTGCAGAGGAACTAAAGAGCCTCTTGATGAAATTGAAAGAAGAGAGTGAAAAAGTTGGCTTAAAGCTTAACATTCAGAAAACTAAGATCATGGCATCCAGTCCCATCACTTCATGGCAAATAGATGGGAAAACAACGGAAACAGTGACAGACTTTATATTTCAGGGCTCCAAAATCACTGCAGATGGTGACTGCAGCCATGAAATTAAAAGATGCTTGTTCCTTGGAAGAAAAGTTATGACCAACCTAGACAGCATATTAAAAAGAAGAGATATTACTTTGCCAGCAAAGATCTATCTAGTCAAAGCTATGGTTTTTCCAGTAGTCATGTATGGATGTGAGAGTTGGACTATAAAGACAGCTGAGAGCTGAAAAATTGATACTTTTGAACTGTGTGTTGGTGAAGATTCTTGAGAGTGCCTTGGACTGCAAGGAGATCCAACCAGCCATCCTAAAGGAAATCAGTCCTGAATATTTATTGGAAGGACTGACACTGAAGCTGAAACTCCAATACTTTGCCCACCTGATGTGAAGAACTGACTCATTGGAAAAGACCCTGATGCTGGGAAATATTGAAGGCAGGAGGAGAAGGGGATGATAGAGGATGAGATGGTTGGATGGCATCACTGACTCGATGGACATGAGTTTGAGTAAACTCCGGGAGTTGGTGATGACAGGGAGGCCTGGCATGCTGCAGTCCTTGGGGTTGCAAAGAGTTGGACATGACTGAGTGACTGAACTGAACTGAATAACTTAATGAAGCTGGGGATCTATTTTATTTATTTGGCTATGCACTTGTGGCTCTGACACTCATGTTCACCCCTGGATTTACACTGAGAAGCAAACATATGTGGCATATATTTAAAATGGTTTTTTTTTTTTTGCTTTTTATGTTGAATGATTCTGAAATATTAAGTAAATAAGTGTTAAAGTAATTTGCAGATATAAAACTAATTTCAGGGGAAAATGCTAATGCTGATGGTCAGTAATTTTTCAACACACACCTGAATGATAAGCAAATCCATTATTTTTATACATGATTTAAACAAAGTTGGCCATTGGTAAATAACATAGATAACATAATAAAGTGTTCACTCCAGTGCTTGAGTCTGGGGACATCTCACACATACAGTCCAATACACTAGTTGCATTTAGGCTCTGCAGACAGACAAGTGTGGAGATTCCCATTTATTCCATGAATGTCTATTATAAAATGGGGATTTTTTAGTTATAAGTTAGGTGGCAAAACCAGGAAATACGTAGAGGATAGAAGAAAAGGGAAACATTCCATGCGTATGGCAGAGGTCCAATGTTAAAAATCTCATAAGATAGTCATACTGAGAAAAATAGGCTGTTTTCTTCCAACCTAAATATAATATGTGATAAAGTACAAATATATGATATAGTACAGTATAATATATGAAAAATAATAATATATGATAAAGTACAAGTTCTATGGATTTTACTATATATTTCTTAAGACAAGTAATTTCTTCATGAAAATAAGAGGAGTCTCTGTAGTTATCTGTAAGACCATTGGGTGAAAACTTCTGGATAGGCTTTCTGTTTCTAAGGCCAAAGTAAATAACATTTGCCTAAGAAAATAAAGGTACCACTTAAAACTCTATCACACTCTGGGATAGCTTTGTTTTCCATTTCCACTGTTATTTTACATAATACACATAAAAAGATAAGTTATCTTAGAAATATTTAGACATAATGATCTTTGCAATAATGATCTTAAAAATACTGACAATCAACTGTTGAGGCTTTGCAGTTTGGTACTAATATGTTGTCAATGATCTTTTCCTCAAAACTAAATGAGCATAAAACCACTTAGACCTATTCCATACATTTTTTTTAAATCAGCAAGCATAACCCACTACCTGCCACATTTGAGCACTGAGGCCACTGAAGTGTAAATTCTACATTACTTCAGGGTCATTGATAGAAAGCAATGGCGCGTATCTCAACAACGATTCATTCAGCATTTCCCTGGAAAAATATCACCAAGAAAAAAAGAATGAGACATTAAAAAAGATTTTATAATTGGAGAAACCTAAGTATATAATAACATCAACATACTAAACACAATTTTATGTTAAAACTAGTCCTTTCAACCTATAAAATGAACATGGTCTTCATTGAGTTTTTTAAAAAAAGTCCTACTTTCAAAGGTATTCTGTCCTTTCACTGCTCATTAACTCTGCAGTGGAGTATAAGCAACGGGTTTATAATCCAGCTGAAATGTCGTTTCCTCTATGAACCCTTCTAGGATTTCCAAGGACACATTAACTCTTCCCCTGTCTGTACGTACTACCAGTGTGCTTCTACTGTCCTGTAATTTATCTGCTTGCAATGTAGGTACAGCTACAGGACTGTGGTTGAGGGCAAAGAGAGTGGCTTTTTTTCATAGTTTCGGTGTTCAGGCTGGCATCTGGCCCATGATAGGTTCTTAATGTTTGTGGGATAAATCAGTTGTGAGTGAAAAAATGTTGCCTGCCCATAGCAGTAAACAAAGAATGCTGCAATCATCCAGCCCCTATGTGGGCCCTGAGGGGACTCTGGAGAGAAACAGCATGCCTTCCTTCAAGCCATCAACCACCTCAGCCACTCCCCGGCAGTGCACCCTGAGGTGACTCCGGAGGGAAACGCAGGATATGGATCCCAAGTAGCTGAGGTACACATTGAAGAATGATTTCAAAGAGCCCGGTGTTTTGCATCTTCTTGCACACAGAAAAGCACTGCATTGAGTCCCTTGAGATGTCTGGTTTGCCTTTAGTAACAGTAATATTTTGATGTTCTGACTACCTGTGTTTGTTGCAGAAACTCGTGTATATCTTGGCTCCTCCCTTACTTCTTTGGAATAGTCTCTCAAAGTTACCTGAGTGTCTGTGTCCCAGACTGAAGTCCTCAGTTTTTTCCATAAATAAAACATAATTGTGGTGACCCAAGGATGAAAGAACAGATAAAACCAAGGAGGGTCTTGGAACTCAGGAACAGAAAAACCAGACCCTTATCGTCCTTCCCTCCCCCATGTTGTAACTATTAACGGATTTCAGGTCCTCCTGAGCAGTATAACCTGCTCCTCTCCTACCCCATAGGGAGAAGGTATTTGCCTCACCCTTCCCCCACTCAGTATATGCACCTCATCCAATCAGCAAATGACCCGCAAGACCCCTATCCTAACAGCGTCTCCCACTCTACTAAGCTTTATTTCCCTCTCATTCTGTCTCATGTCTGGAAATTCTTTTCCAACCCATGCCCGGACCACGACAATAATTTCAATGCTTAGGTTGTGCATGTTTTTCAAATGACACAATAAATCATCTAGTCTTACAGTCATATACTACAACCGTAATCTATGGTTCATTTACTCATTCTAACACTTAAATGTGCACTTCATTAGGGACTGTGGTTAAAAAGGATCAATGTGATTATATGAGAGAAAAACCAATCAGAAGGACCTATTACGTCAGGTGAATAAAGAACAGCCTCTTTGAGGAGGCAGCTGGAGACAGTCATTAGGTTGACGAGCGAAGGGTAAAGGAAAGCAGTCTGTGAAACAGGTGAAGACAACAACAGGGAGAGGAGACAGCGAGTGTAAAGACCCAGAAGCAGCAAAGGTCAAGGGGACGCAGGACCGTGCAGCCCCAAGCAAGGGGCAAGTGTCAGTTCTGAGACTGCGAAGTAGGCGGGGCCAGCTCTTGAACGATCTTCTAGACAATGTTAAGACATTAGAGTTCCTTGGAAGTATGAAAGAAATTCATCAAATAGTTCCAAGCCATGAAATGACATGAGCAGATCTAAGGTTTAAAAATAATACTTCAGTGTTATGAGTATATTAGAGGTAAGGAGGAATAGTATTGGGAAGCTCAGTGAAGAGGTTATTATAATATCTGTCAGTTTTTGATGAGGGGGTTAGAAGTAAATTAAAAGGAGGCTGTTCGGGGGTTCCATGGTGCTCCAGTGGCTAAGGCTTCATGCTTCCAATGCAGGGAACTGGGTTTGATACCTGGTCAGGGAAGTAGAACCCACATGCTGCAAACAAAGACTCAGAGCAGATAAATAAGATTTTACAAAAGGAAGGCAGTTTCAAGATATATTTGGAGGTAGAAATGACAGGATTTGCTGGTGGCTGGTGTGACATAATAAGCAATATATATTTTGTTTCTATCCCCAGTTCCTTATACAGAGCTCCTAAGAGTTTTGTAACTTTTTTAGGTGATAGGTATGGCAGGATCACCTTTTGTTCTAATAGTTGGTCTTGGACTCCAGTTTCTAATGCAGAGCTCCTCAATTCCCTGAAATCTTCTGGGTGATAGGAGCATCTTTTGTTCTAATAAGACAGCTCTTGGCTGGCTCCTGTATGGTCCATTGGTCTTTTTCTTTAAAACCACAATTCAAAATTCCTTGCACTTATATATTAGAGTGAGTGAATGTATCACAGATTAAGGCCTTAGTTTGTGACTATATGAGACTAGATCATTTACTGACTTATCTCATGCCTCCAGTCTTTGGGAGGGAGAGGGGCTGAAGACTGAGTTAATGTATCAGGCCTATATAACAAAGCCTCCATAAAAATCCATAAATGCTGAGGTTCAGAGGGCTTCCAGGTGAACATACAGAGGTGCTGAGACAGTAGGTTGCCGAGAGAGAGCTTGGCTATTCCATGTCCCTCTCTACCTTACTCTAAGCAGCTCTTCAGTTGGCTTTTCACCTATATCCTTTGTCATATCCTTTACAATAAACCCGCAAATAGAAGAACATGTTTCCCTGAGTTCTGTGAGTCATTATAGCAAATTATAGAACCTGAAGAGGGTCATAGGAACTTCCAGTTTATAGCTGGTCAGTCAGAAACAGGAGGCCTGGGCTTGCAATTGGCCTCTGAAGTGGGAGCAGTCTTATGGGACTGAGGCTTTAGCTTTGTGGCATCAGATGCAAATTCCAGGTAGATAGGGCCAGACCTGAGCTGAACTGAATACAGGATACAGAGCTGGTGTCAAAGAATTGGTTGGTGTGGGGAAAAAAGAAAACACAAGACATTTGGTGTCAGAAGTATTTAGTGAGTGAGTTATATAGAAAACAGAAGTTTTCCTTTAGTTGGAATGTGGTAAGCAAGAGAAAAAAAAAAAAGACTAGATCTCTTGTAGAGTTTATACTGGCAATAGAGTCATGAATGGGTTTTTGGAAAAGTAAAGAATGCATCAACAGAACACAAAGCATAATTTCATCTTAAATTTTGTTTGCACTTAGTACCATTATTTTTATACATCAAGGGAAACATATATATGAATTTAATATCATAGTTTAAGTGCATAACTCTTGGCAAAACTGGCAATTGACACAAACATGAAGTTATAATTTCTCCATTTTCACTATTTCTAGTATGTACAACATGCTATATATTTATCCATGAAATATTTATAGAGACTACCATTATTCTGTGGGGGTTTTGGATAAGGAGAGCATCAATAAACTCTTTTCACTGGCCTTTTCATTCCCCTTTCTTTTTTCTAGAAAACAAATCATGAATATTACAGTTATTCTATTATGGCATCAGATAGGATAAGATAAACAAAAAAGAAAAAGCTCTTGTTCTTTATGAAAGAAAGCCCCAGGTAGATTTGATTAAATATGATGAATGATGTTAGCTTGAAATGAATCTATGTAATCAGGCAGATTTTAAGAATTAATGGTATCTGAGGCAGATAAGAAACATCTATTTTTGATTTTATTATTATACAGGCTGATACCATAAGAGATAAAATAATATTATTAAAATTATTTTGCTGAAACACATCACTGAACAGTGCCTATTATAGTTTAGCTAGTTTATTTCAAAGCCTTCTTTAATGATTCTGCGACATAGATGAAAAGTGTAGAAGCTTCTTTAAAGGTTTCCTGATAGCATATTAAAAAGCAGAGACATTACTTTGCCAACTAAGCTCCGTCTGGTCAAGGCTACGGTTTTTCCAGTGGTCATGTATGGATGTGAGAGTTGGACTGTGAAGAAAGCTTAGCGCCGAAAAATTGATGCTTTTGAACTGTGGTGTTGGAGAAGACTCTTGAGACTCCCTTAGACTGCAAAGAGATCCAACCAGTCCATCCTAAAGGAAATCAGTCCTGAATATTCATTGGAAGGACTGATGCTGAAGCTGAAACTCCAGTACTTTGGCCACCTCATGTGAAGAGTTGACTCATTGGAAAAGACCCTGATGCTGGGAGAGATTGGGGGCAGGAGGAGGAGGGGATGACAGAGGATGAGATGGCTGGATGGCATCACCGACTCGATGGACATGGGTTTGAGTAAACTCTGGGAATTGGTGATGGACAGGGAGGCCTGGCGTGCTTGGATTCACGGGGTCGCAAAGAGTCAGACGCGACTGAACTGAACTGAACTGATTAGTGATAAGCTGAGAATATAACATATAACTCACATGAAAGCTAACTTGGGGTTAAGATCCACTTGGTATCTTTTTTTTATCTTACGTGAATTAAAAAACCGGTATGCACTCATTGCTGCAAACTCGGAAGTCCAGAAATACATAAAAGAGACAAAGCTTTTAATTTATCTGTAATCCCACTAGAAGTATCCACCAAAATTTTGTGATTTCTGTCAAGTCATTTTCTGGATGTGTAATATATACATATGTAAACTGACTTCGTTGAGACATTGCTGATTATACCTGATGGCATGTCTGATTGTACCTTCTTCATTTGTATTACTTTATGATGATTTTTAATATCTTTAAATTTTCTTTGATATAATTGTATCAACTATTATATATTTTACCATTTCCATTTTAGGATATATGAAATACTTTATAATTTTTTTAATATTGTAAATAACACTTCAATGAATATTTGTATGTAACTATTTAGGTTATATTTACAGTTAGTTTCTTAGGATAAAGTCCTAGAAAGAGAATTAGTGATTCACAAAATACAAACATTTCAAGCACTGAAGATGCAGAATAATAAGTGAGAAAGACATCATTTTATGCTCCTGCCAGCCATAAGAGTGCCAATCTTACAAAACTATGGATACTTTCAGGTATGTGGTTTCCTTCAGTAATTCAAAAGTTTTGAGATGTGAAATAGTTGCTTAATGTAGTCTAAATTGATCAAATTGTAAGTGAGATTACATTTTCTATAGGTTTATTAGGTAATTTTATAACCATAAATTGACTATGTTTTTGTAAATTTTTCCAACAGAGTTTAAACAACAATAAGAAAAAAATCTAATAATGTTTTTATATATTAAAAACATTTCAAATATTTTCTCTATCTAGTTCATGGTTTTCAACTTTTATTTATTACGTTTTAATGTATAGAATTGAAAATAATCCATCTTTGATCTTTTCTCCAATTTCTCCCAGGAAATTTTGCATGTATAATTTGATTTGTCTGCCTCTTTCTTTTTACATACTATTGTTATGGTAAAGTGAGAAACTAGTTTTTTTTTTTAAAAACAGCCAGTGAATTTTATAGACATCATTTATTGATAACTATTCCTTTCTATTTATTATTATAGTTCACTTATCAAGTCTTAATGCATGGTATTTTAAAAAATGATTATCAGATATGTTCCACTGACTTACCTGTTGATTTTTGCAGTAATACATGCTGTTCTAGTATATGAGGTACAGTGTTGTGGTTTTTTTACACAGTGAAGACTGCAACTTCAAAATATTTATATATATATGTCTAGATATATATATAAAACTAAGAATCAAAGCCTTTATAAAAACTTTCTCAAAATTACACTTATTAGCTATTCTTCTAAAAATTATTCCCATTTATAGCCATAAGGGCTTCCCTTGTGGCTCAGCTGGTAAAGAACCTGCCTGCAATGCGGCAGACCTGGGTTCCATTCCTGGGTTGGGAAGATCCCCTGGAGGAGGGAAAGGCTGCCCACTCCAGTATTCTGGCCTAGAGAATTCCATAGACTGTATAGTCCATGGGGTTGCAAAGAGTTGGACATGACTGAGCAACTTTCACTTTCATAGCTTTATTCAGTTAGTGCATGACAAGTTGACTGAATGATATCATTATCGCAGATACTGAGATTATAGAAATCAATACAAGATTATAAAGATACAACATTTGCTCTAATGTAGAAAATGTGCAATTTTCACTTTTGAGAATTCAGACTTTTTTTGATATCTGAACATTTAGTTATAGGCATTTTACTTAACAAGTAGCAATCACAGCCGCTAATCCTCAGCTAAGAGCTTCCCTTGTAGCTCAGCTGGTAAAAACTTGCCTGAAATGCAGGAGACCCCGGTTGGATTCCTGGATGAATTCCTGGGTCCGGGAGATCCCCTGGAGAAAGGATAGACTACCCACTCCAGTATTCTTGAACTTCCCTGGTGGCTCAGCCAGTAAAAAAATCTGCTTGCAATGTGGGAGACCTCGGTTCGATCCCTGGGTTGGGAAGATCCCCTGGAGGAGGGCATCACAATCCACTCCAGTATTCTTGCCTGGAGAATTCTCATGGATAGAGAAGCCTGGTGGGCTACAGTCCATGGGGTCGCAAAGAGTTGGACACAACTGAGCGACTAGGCACAGGGCAGCAATCCTCAGCTAAACTGTCTGCTCTCTCATAAACCTCCTTTCCCACTCGAAATATTTTTGGCATTAGCTCTATCTTTCAGAAGAATAGGAGTCCTCAAATTACTATAATCTCAAGGTTGAGTGAAGAGAAACGTTATGTAGAAATAAAAGAACTTAGATAAAACCCGACAACTTAGCTACAGATCTATCCACAAAACAAGGTTGAAGATGGAAATCTGTTCCGTGTTATCTTACTTGAAATGGCATACATTAAAGTAACAAGATCTCAATAAAGTATTTTTATTTTAAGGGAGAAATATTATTAACAATGAAGAAATATGTTTGCTTTGAAATAATATAAAATAGGTCATATAAAAACATTCCAGATTCTTCTATTTTAAAACATTCTCAAAGCTGCCTTGGTAAAGAACATTCCCTCACAAGCTACTCCAGAGAGTGAATATCTCCAGGAGGAAGTCAAAGATAGTTCAGAATTAGAGAGATGTCTGCCAGGAAATTCACATTCCGGCAATGAAGAACCACAGATGGCAGCAGTAACAATGAAAACTTGCAGCAGATCCTGGCTGGCACACTTTCAAAATGGCCATTTATATTTCCCACCACAAACAGTCAACTGCTGTTTCCTTGTATCGCATGTATGGATATAGAAGAGAAAAAAAATGCAAGAATGACACTTGAATTGCCTTCACAGGGAAAGGATTGAACCTTAAAAGCAAGAATGAAGTGATGACATGAAAAAAAAAAAAAAAAAAAAAAAGAATGAAGTGATGACATGAACCTGGCCAGGTGTCTGAGTCTCCTGAGATGTCCCAGGCACCAATGCATGGCTGATGCTTTGCCTGAACTATCTGTGTCTGAAATGTTGCCAGCTGCTTCCAAACGACTCTCTCACTTTCCACACCCCAGTCTTTGTGTCTCTGAGCATGGCTTAGAAAATTCTGCTTGATTTCTGTTTTCTTCCAGAGGAAGATTTCATCCATAGATGTCTAGTGCTAAACCTGGATCATAATATCTGACCAGATTCATCTTGTGTCACACCCAGCATGAACAGATCATTCAGAAAAGGTGACACTTTCAAAGATGAGGCAGTGGTTGGTAAAAAGAACATCTCTCACCTCAGACAGGCAAAGCGGAGTCAGGGTGCACCTGAAAAGAAAGAGGCAGGCAGAACAGAAACAAGCAAGAGAGAGGTCATGGAGTCCTTGCATAGTCGAGAGCTAGAGGATTTACAGGGGTTGAAAAGGCTCTGAACATAAGCAGGAGGAAAAAAAAAATGCAATGCTCAGTAAAAAAAAAATATTTTGAGAAATGGGTCAGTCTCTTGCCTCAAACAGAGAGCATTTATATCACTCAAGCAGAAATCAATTTCTTCAGATTGGTGAGAGCAAACAGAAGGGTCTGACAGAATGATGTAAAGATTCGGATAAAAGCATCTCCTTTCCAGTTGGTTTGGAATGCAGGTTATAATGGTATTCTTTGGTCCTCTCAAGAGAGAAGAACTAGGTGTTATTCTATAAGCTTGGAGGAAGTGAGATAATTGGTTGGGGTGTATCCGATGTGGTACTGAGTCATGGGATTGATTACGAGAAGTGTATTTCTGTTTTCCACACAGTGGATTTCATACTGTCTTGTCTTAGCTTCAGGCATACAACAGATATATGGAAGACTCTTGTCAGGCTGATGTGAGTTAAAATGCTAGAATCAGCAAATGGATTTTTTTCAATAGTGTTTAAACCAAATATACTGCATTTTCTATATTTCATCTGGGTTGCTTCTAGGGTTGCCAATAGCCTATGGAGTAAGTACCTTTCACAGTTCTGTGGGAGTGTGGCTTTGAAAGCAGAATATGATCTGGAGCTCAGTTCCACTGTCATTCAGCTGTGATCCTTGAATAGTACACAGCGTGCATGATCATAATGGCCATCCTGAGTGCTGTCATGGAAGCACGCGCCCAAGACAAAACCTAGATTTCTCTATCTGGCACAACCTAAATCCAACTGGTCAACAAGCTCAATTTGTTCTATATTCCCTCCATTTGCACCTCTTCTTTCCCATTGCCACTATCTTAAATGATCTCACTACTTCCCAGCAGACTAGTACTGCTGTCTCCTAGTGGCCATCCCTTCCTCTGGTCTGAGCCAATGGATCCTCCAAAGAGCCAGAACACACTACTAAGAACTCTGCATAGTACAAAGACTCTTCCAAGTCTATTCTTACTGTTCTAACCTAGTTTCCCATGGCTTCCCTACCTGTAATCATGTGGACCTATCTTGTACTTTTTCAAGTCTTCTCTCAATTTCATAAATTCATGCATTCCTTACTGTATTTTTATATGTACATTTAAATAAAAAATTTTATATGTACAAAAAGTATTTTTAAAATTTATATTTTTATGTACATTTCCCCCAGGCTGTTATATAGCTTCAGTTCCTTCTCAAAAAAACTTTTCAAACACCCAAGGCTCTTAAATAACCCTCCTGTGTATACTGTGTGTATCCAATTCAAATATTTATACTCATTATAGCACTACTCTCATCAAATTTGATATTATTTATTCTACTTATCTATGTTTTTCATTGGCATGTGATCTGTTTAAACAGAGTTTCTGATTACATATACAATGAATTTTGTAATATGTACAAATACCATAGGTTACATTTACAATAGGTTATATAAGATAGGTAGATTTCATTCTCAGAAAGCTAAAATATTATAATCACCAAATCTCTGCTTGTCTTTTAGACAAAAACTCTGAAAAATAAAATGTGGTAAGTAGGTTAATGTTAACACATTAAAATTCAAACGTTAACACATAAAACTCTGGGTTGAGTCCAGTAAGAATTCACGTAAGGTAAAAGAGGCAGATTTTGACATTCCTAAACCGAAGTGTTTACACTGATCTTCCTTTCTTTATCAGTACTTCCTCCCTAGGTGGTCTCATTACAACATACTGCAATTTCTTCACTTTATCCCAAAATATATGAAAGAAACATATCTCCAGTGCTAGAATCCTTGTGTCTCTCACTCTATAAAGGATAAGTGGAAAGGAGACTAAGGGAACCACACACAGAACTCTCTCCATCTGTGTCCACTCTGGGGTCAGGGCTCGTCCAGTGGAGTGGTGAAAGAAGAACTCCAGGAACCCTTCCACTGAGTTTATAAACATATATGTTCATATTCTTTCTCCCTTTTACCCTTACACTTTCTTTCTTTATTTATTGAAGGATAATTGCTTTACAGGATTTTGTTGTTTTCTGTCAAACCTCAACATGAATCAGCCATCAGATCAGTTCAGTACAGTCACTAAGCCGTGTCCGACTCTTTGAGACCCCTTGAATCGCAGCACCCCAGGCCTCCCTGTCCATCACCAACTCCCAGAGTTTACTCAAACTCATGCCCATCGAGTCGGTGATGCCATCCAGCCATCTTATCCTCTGTCATCCCCTTCTCCTCCTGCACTCAATCCCTCCCAGCATCACGGTCTTTTCCAATGAGTCAACTCTTCACATGAGGTGGCCAAAGTACTGGAGTTTCAGCTTCAGCATCAGTCCTTCCAATGAACACCCAGGACTGATCTCCCTTAGGATGGACTGGTTGGATCTCCTTGCAGTCTAAGGGACTCTCAACAGTCTTCTCCAACACCATAGTTCAAAAGCATCATTTGTTCAGTGCTCAGCTTTCTTCACAGTCCAACTCTCACATCCATACACGACCACTGGAAAAACCATAGCCTTGACTAGACGGACCTTTGTTGGCAAAGTAATGTCTCTGCTTTTTAATATGCTGTTTAGGTTGGTCGTAACTTTCCTTCCAAGGAGTAAGCGTCTTTTAATTTCATGGCTGCAGTCACCATCTGCAGTGATTCTGGAGCCCCCAAAAGTAAAGTCGGACACTGTTTCCACTGTCTCCCCATCTATTTCCCATGAGGTGATGGGACCAGATGCCATGATCTTAGTTTTCTGAATGTTAAGCTTTAAGCCAACTTTTTCACTCTCCTCTTTCACTTTCATCAAGAGGCTTTTTAGTTCCTCTTCACTTTCTGCCATAAGGGTGGTGTCATCCGCATATCTGAGGTTATTGATATTTCTCCCAGCAATCTTAATTCCAGCTTGTGCTTCTTCCAGCCCAGCGTTTCTCATGATGTACTCTGCATATAAGTTAAATAAGCAGGGTAACAATATACAGCCTTGACATACTCCTTTTCCTATTTGGAACCAGTCTGTTGTTCCATGTCCAGTTCTAACTGTTGCTTCCTGACCTGCATACAGGTTTCTCAAGAGGCAGGTCAGGTGGTCTGGTATTCCCATCCCTTGAAGAATTTTCCACAGTTTATTGTGATCCACACAGTCGAAGGCTTTGGCGTAGTCAATAAAGCAGAAATAGATGTTTTTCTGGAACTCTCTTGCTTTTTTGATGATCCAGCGGATATTGGCAATTTGATCTCTGGTTCCTCTGCCTTTCTAAAACCAGCTTGAACATCTGGAAGTTCTCGGTTCACGTATTGCTGAAGCCTGGCTTGGAGAATTTTGAGCATTACTTTACTAGCATGTGAGATGAGTACAATTGTGCGGTAGTTTGAGCATTCTTTGGGATTGCCTTTCTTAGGGATTGGAATGAAAACTGACCTTTTCCAGTCCTGTGGCCACTGCTGAGTTTTCCAAATTTGCTGGCATATTGAGTGCAGCACTTTCACAGCATCATCTTTCAGGATTTGAAATAGCTCAACTAGAATTCCATCACATCCACTAGCTTTGTTTGTAGTGATGCTTTCTAAGGCCCACTTGACTTCACATTCCAGGATGTCTGGCTCTAGGTAAGTGATCACACCATTGTGATTATCTGGGTCATAAAGATCTTTTTTGTATAGTTCTTCTGTGTATTCTTGCCACCTCTTCTTAATATCTTCTGCTTGTGTTAGGTCCATACCATTTCTGTCCTTTATTTAGCCCATCTTTGCCTGAAATGTTCCCTTGGCATCTCTAATTTTCTTGAAGAGATCTCTAGTCTTTCCCATCCTGTTGTTTTCCTCTATTTCTTTGCACTGATCGCTGAGGAAGGCTCTCTTATCTCTCCTTGCTATTCTTTGGAACTCTGCATTCAAATATCTTTCCTTTTGTCCTTTGCTTTCGCTTCTCTTTTTTTCTCAGCTATTTGTAGGGCCTCCTCAGACAACCATTTTGCCTTTTTGCATTTCTTTTCCATGGGGATGTTCTTGATCCCTGTCTCCTGTACAATGTCACGAACCTCCATCCATAGTTCATCAGGCACTCTGTCTATCAGATCTAGTCCCTTAAATCTACTTCTCACTTCCACTGTATAGTCATAAGGGATTTGATTTAGGTCAAACCTGAATGGTTTAGTGGTTTTCCCTACTTTCGTCAGTTTAAGTCTGAATTTGGCAATAAGGAGTTCATGATCTGAGCCACAGTCAGCTCCCGGTCTTGTTTTTGCTGACTGTATAGAGCTTCTCCATCTTTGGCTGCAAAGAATATAATCAATCTGATTTTGGTTTTGACCATGTGGTGATATCCATGTGTAGAGTCTTCTCTTGTGTTGTTGGAAGAGGGTGTTTGCTATGACCAGTGCATTCTCTTGGCAAAACTCTATTAGCCTTTGCCCTGCTTCATTCCGTACTCCATGGCCAAATTTGCCTGTTACTCCAGGTGTATCTTGACTTCGTACTTTTGCGTTCCAGTCCCCTATAATGAAAAGGACATCCTTTTTGGGTGTTAGTTCTAGAAGGTCTTGTAGGTCTTCACAGAACCATTCAAGGTCAGCTTCTTGAGCGTTACTGGTTGGGGCATAGGCTTGAATTACCGTGATATTGAATGGTTTGCCTTGAAACGAACAGAGATCATTCTGTCGTTTTTGAGATTGCACCCAAGTACTGCATTTCAGACTCTTTTGTTGAATAAGTTGGCTAGATATACATATATCCCCTCCCTCCTGAACCTCCCTCCCACCTCCCTACCCTTCCCACCCCTTCAAGTTGAGACAGAGCCCCTGTTTTGAGTTTCCTGAGCCACACAGCAAATCCCCATTGGCTATCTATTTTACATATGGTAATGTACACTTTCTTTGGTAATGTACACTTTCTTTAGTAACATACACTTTCTTTAACCCTTGAGTTTGAGTTAATTGAGGAAGTGTACAGAAGTAACTTTTAGCAATTGCAATTCCTTCTTGTGCAGCCTACCTAACTTGCAAAGCCCTCTGGAACTTTTGTATGAATAGAGTAAACACATAGTATGTGTGTGCATGCATTCTAAGTCACTTCAGTTATGTCCGACTCTTTGTGACCCTATGGACCATAGCCTGCCAGGCTCGTCTCTCCATGGGATTCTCCAGGCAAGAATACTGGAGTGGGTTGCCATGCCCTCCTCCAGGGGATCTTCCTGATGCAGGGATCAAACCGGTGTCTTCTACGTCTCCTGCATTGGCAGCCTGGTTCTTTACCACCAGTGCCAACTGGGAAGAATAGCAATTATATCTATCATATAAAGAAGTATTTTAAAATATCTTTCACATGTAAGACAATATAAATAGTAGTTGTATGCTTCTGATTTATAATCTGGCAATTAAGAAAACACTAATTTTATTCTTCATCATATTCTTGAGAGTTTTTTCCAATAACAACTATAATAGAACATATTTATAATTGTGTAGTTACAAAGTATTATAATTATGACCTTAAAAGATCAAATGATCTATGATGTTCATAATGATATGACAGGGTTAACGTCATCCTCCAAGTTTAAATATGTGTGTAATCTGTAATCATCTCAGTTATTGTTAATAATTTATCAGGTACAGCTTTTGATTTGGGGAATTATATTCTTCTCATTAAAAAGTTGTATCATTACTTCTGTTGAATCATTTTAACTAAATATAAACAAGCCAGGGCTTCCCTGGTGGCTCAGTGGTAAAGAAGAATCTGCCTGTCAGGGCGGGAGACACAGGTTCTACCTGTGATCTGGGAAGATGCTACATGTCACAGAGCAACTAAGCCCATATGCCACAACTACCGAGCCTGTGCCCTAGAGACCAGAGTCGCAACTACTGCGCCTACATCCTGCCACTACTGATGCCCGCACACCCCAGAACCTGGGCTTGGCAACAAGAGAAGCCCTGTCCATGGATGTCCACACACCCCAACTAGAGAACAGGCCCTGCTGTCCACAGAGAAAAGCCTGTGCAACAGCGAAGACCCAGAAGAGCAAAAATGAAAACTAAACAAAACTACTTTTAAAAAATAAACAGCCCATAACTTAACACACTGAACATAACATTACCCCTCGGGCATTTGAAATTTGTATTTTCTAGACTGCTTTTGGGATAAAGAGCAAGCCGACTTCATAACTGCGTGTTGGAAGGAAAGTCCCACCTGGCCCCAGTCTTTACGAGCAGTCAGCTTTACAGTGCTTTCAGGCAAACTCAGATAGATGGACACAGGGTGAACATCTCATCCTCCAATGGTACTCAGATTGGCACTTAACAATCTATCTTTAAAAATATAAATAGTAATAAAATGATCTTTTAAGACATGTTGGTAGACAACAACCATTTGAATATGCCATCTATATACCTTCTAATGTGAAAGGAAAGATGGTTTGGGGTACGGAATAACGTTCACTGGGAAAGAAGAAGTTTGTCTGTTTTCCGGTTTAATGTGCCACTGTATTCTGTTTCGTTTCTTTGAATCCCCAGAGTCCCTGTGTTTTGCCAGACTGACACAGAGAGCTTCTGGCGTCTTGTGCCTAAAGCTCTTCCCGTGTTCTGCAAACCTTCATACTTCAGTGGTGTGTGTTTTATTTCCAAACAGTATTTAGATTTCTTGCATTTATTCTACCACAACTTCACATATCATGAGATTTAAGAATACTTTCAACTTCCGAATCAAAGCTTAAAATGCCTCCTCTGTTCTTCTATTCCATTCTTAATTTATTGAACACCTTCTAAATTCCAAGCTCCACACTACTTGCTGTTATAAAATAATGAATGAAAATTAGATTGTGTCTTCTATAAGCAGAGGATGCAGAAAAATACAGATGGGTAAATATCTGTAATTGAGGACATTTATTTCAACTTGTTTTTAGTCAACAAAGAAAACTAAGGAAGCATTATGTAAAACTTACCCCTGAATTTGTTGCCACAACAGGCAGTCACAGATTTAGCCACAGAAACTTGAAAATGTTACTCAATGAATCATTTATTATTTATTGAATAATTTCTATTTTCATTTATTTGTTCATTCTTCAAGGACTTACTAGTTGCTAACTCATGAAAATGAAAGAGACAAAATCCAGCCTCCTAGGGCTTGACCAAATGGGTATTATTGTGGGAAGCAGACATGACATGGCAAGTTTATCTGGGTGATTTGATCAACCAACCAAGTAACTTAATCATGGTATGAGCCAAATACATACCTTCCTCTGCACTGTGTAATAGAGAGATACAAAATGTCTGTCTCCTTAGTATGAAATAGCCTTAGAATTTTGGTTAAGGCCCAAGTGAATACTGATGAAACAGCTGGGAAAATAATAAATACTTTCAAATAAAATGAGTCTTTTTCATGGCATTAGAAAAATAATACTAAATCAAGTGTGAGCACATCAGTACAGATGCATTTACTTTACACATTATAATATTCTATCAATATAAGCCAAGTATTTCCTATGGGGCTTATCTCTCCTTGCCTCCTTGCCTCCCAATTTACACAGGTACTGATTTGAAATGTTACTTAAAATAACCTTGAACTTGAATGTGAACTTTCCACTAAATCAAGAAATTCTGCAAGAATCTAGGCTATATGGAATCTGTACTCTGCATTGTTGTATTCCCACTGTTTTGTACATATTACATTTTGATATTTGGTAGAATAATAATGAATAAATGTTGTAGGCTGAAAATATCAGAAAAATTAAATTACTATCTTCTTTCTTACCCTTATGACTGTTCTTTAACTTAGAGCGAGGGCTATTTTGAGAATGGACTGAGCATGAACTAATTTTCTGTATTTTGTCCAGGCCTTAAAATGAAACTCAAAAAGGAATAAAAGAAGGAACAAAAAGAAATGTTGCCAATGAATAGATGAATTACTTGCTGGTCCTTGATTAAAACACTGTTTTCACTTAACATTTATTTTAAATAAAGTCTGTAAATGGTTGAAACTGCTGACTTAGGATCATTTCCTAAATTACTGATTTTCAACAATCTAAAAATTGTTAACATTAATCAAAGAACAATGCATTTTAGCAAAAAAGGGCCAATAACGCACCTCCAAAGAACTCATCAGAATCCTCTTCTGAAACCATCTTTGTTTACAAAACTAAAGTTATTATTAAATGTTATATCTCCAAATGAACTTTTAAATGTCAAAATATCAGTAAGAACCAGTAGGTATAATTTCTATGATCTTTAACATTTCAGGCCCATATCTTAAGGAGGATCTCCTAATTAGCTAGGTTATTAATCTGGAGTGTTTCAAAAAGGCATTTTAAATTAACAACTGTACATTTTTTCAATTTTATTGTCATTTTACAATACTTTAGTTACTTGAGTAAAAGCCAAACTTGTATGTCTTTGGATGTGTTCACACTTACACATACACACGTGTCCATGTCCACACAAAGCACAGAATTAGCTCTGACACTTTGCAAGATACCATTTACGTTTTACTTTTATTGTTAGAGTTTGGAAGTGAAAGGATGGATCCCATGAAGAGGGATTTTCTCATCTTTTAAAGTTTTATTTTAGAAATCAATGGATTTTAGAAATATGAGAGCAACTATTGTAGAATCCTCTTTATCACTTTAAAGACAGATCATAAAGATTGTTGTATGCAGTGTCAACCACAGCAGTTTTTGTTTTAGAGAGAATTTAAAATACATGTCGTGGTAAATTTAAGAACCTATAAAAGCACTGTCCACGGTTACTCAGTAATAAAGTTCGCAGTACACCGACAACAAAGCTCTATTTAATGTCAGTGGTACCATGATCAGTGGGAAAATATTCCCAAAAGCTCACTCATCATATACTTTCTATTATCTAACTGTTTGGAATCATTTAAGGCACAAGTCCCATGGTGAGATCTAACAGTCATCTTCAGGCAATGTGGTTAATGTTAGTAGCAGAGGCTCTAAATGCAGACAAGCTGAAATTAGAATCTTGGATAAATTTCTTGACACTTTTGAATTTTCCATAGCTTATTATTACACCATCCACATTTATCTGCAGTACTGGAACCAAAGAAGCACGGACATGGGAACATCTGCAATTTAGTTCAATTTTCAAAAATATTTTTGGGGGCACCTGAATACAAAGTACGGTTGCCATCGTTCGTTTGATGAAGAGGATGATAGAGACATGAGAGAAGAAGAAACCTCCATACAATATTAATTCTGCAAAAAGATGACGGGGTTAAATTCATAAAATAAGCAAACAAAATCATAAAAGTCAAATGGGGCAGAAGAAAGTTTAAGTCAGAGTTTGAGACAGAGGCCATTTTGAATGAGAAGCTGTAGAAGATAGAGGAAAGGCACAGAAGGGCTGAAGATACCAGCCAGGCCGGAAGTCAAGGTCAACGCTGAACAAGAGCAGAAGGTGGGGGTACACAGACACACAGAAGCATCTGGGGTCTGAAATTATTTTTTATTCGATGAGTGAGATATAGTGGAAGAATAAGGAGGGGTTAGCAAGTAGGACACATATATACTGGTGGCCACAAGTACCAACTTGCATATGATGAGGAGGCATAACAGAACCAACTTCTCATAAAACACTGAGTCTTTCTCATCAAAACCCCAAGTCCTAATTTCCACTCTTGATCCCATCACTAAGCAGTGCATTCAAACAGGATGAACATTTCAAAAGTTATTTGTAATGTTAAACCTAAAAGCCACTATCCAAGCTAGTAAAACAACTGAAATGAAGTTTATCTCATCTTAAAAATGAGGGAGGGCTTCCCTGGTGGCTCAGATGGTAAAGAATCCACCTGCAACGTGGGAGTCCTGTGTTGGGAAGATCCCCTGGAGGAGGGATGGCAACCCACTCCAATATTCTTCCCTGGAGAATGCCCATGGAGCCTGGCGGGCTACAGTCCATGGGGTCACAAACAGTCAGTCACAACAGAGCGCCTAAGCACAGCACAAAAAAGAGGGAAGGAAATTAGAAAAAGGAAACCTCTGGAAAACCAAATGTAGTTGTCTTTGAAAAGGCTAACACTCTGGAGGTTTATAGCTTACTTTTTAACAAATCAGAAAAACCAGAGTATCTACCTAACCAAGGCAAAGTGCCTTGCTTCTTTTACTATGTGAAATAAAATGGAGTTTGTTAGGTATGTTAACATGTTTATCTCAATATTTTATTAACAATTATGGCCTCCTCTCATGGTTTAGCATTTATCTTTCTCATTTGTTTCCCCTGTATTGGCTAAATCTCTCCACTTGAATTAAACCTCAGAGAAAACAAATATAGGCTTACACATAGGTGAGTTCCATAAGGTGTTTTTGGGGGGAGAGGAGGGGATAGGAAGTAGTGGTGGGAGAAAATAAGTTGATTGACTAAATTGCATATTTAAATGGCCAGACCTGCCATATTTACAAAGAGAGTGCAATACACAATCATGTCTCTCACACTGATTTCAAAATATATGAAAGAATAGAATCCTTAATACTCTCAAAATCCAAAACACCTAATTTAAATGCCAGTAAGGGATTTGAGAGGTTTGTGATGTAATTTCTCTTCTTTTTTTGGCTCCCATCTTTGTACTACAGCCTGCAGATTTAGGTTAATTCTGCAGTGATATGGAACATACAGCCGTCTTCCTGCTCATGCTGCTGATTCCGGGTGAGCCACCCCATCTTCAAAGTCTCTGGGGACCCCTGTAAAAGCAAGCATTTGCTGCCTAAGACAACAAGACCTATAGGATTGCAATACTGCAAGAGAAATAGCCTTTAAGCAGAGTTCTGGGTAAGAGTATTTATTATAGTTGCTTTTCTAAATTTCTCTCTTGACAGGAGAACAAAAAGAGAAAGGAGGAGGATGAAGAACTTTTTATCTTCTCTTTTAGAGAGGACGTCCTTAGCACTTCTTATAAATGTATGTGACTGCATTTCAACAAAGCAGTGAAAAGTAAAAGTTGCCAAGTTAATTTAATCATTGGGTCTTCCCCCTTTGTTTGCCTAGTTTAGAAAATATTGTTGCCGTGATAATCCATTTACAAATTCTGTAACAAATAGCACTTTATGTTTTGTTGGAAAGGTGTTGGAAAGAAAACACAATGTTGAATGAATTTTTTATTTTATCCTGTTATATTTTGCATATAATATGCTACCTCTGGATTTATTTTTCTTCAAATTCATTTCAGAACAACTATTTGATTTTAATATATTTTATATATTACATGAATTACATAGCTGTGACAATAAAGGTCAATTATAACTATCATCATAAGAAGGGCAAATGAATCAGTAGCATATAAAGCTGAATGAATGGGAGGGGGGATCGGGATGGGGAATAAGTGTAAATCTATGGCTGATTCATATCAATGTATGACAAAACCCACTGAAATGTTGTGAAGCAATTAGCCTCCAACTAATAAAAAAATTAAAAAAAAAAAAAATAATAAAAAAATAAAAAAATAAAAAAAAAAAAAGCTGAATGAAACATACATTATCATATAATATACAAATATGCATATAAAAAGAGATTGACAAAGAAAATGGTAATACTAGCTGTGCTTAGACAAGAGGCAGGAAATTTTTTTTCTATTTCGCAAAAGCTCTCTATGATGTTATGTTGCTTTTGCAATAAAAAGATGATAGTTTATATTAATCACATTGATTCATAAGTGAATATTCAAATTAATTTTCTATTAGGAGTTCATCTGCAAAACTAGGGCAAGTAAATAGATCCTTAATTCAATAGAAAGTCTCTGTAAGACTATGAAATTAGGTAGCTGGCCATTTTAATTCTAAAATACTCTTTGCATAATATACAGGGAAAATAGTCAAAAGAGGTCAATTCATTTTAGAGGTTGCATTTTATAAACTATTGTTTCTAGATGTAGACAAGAAGGTGAGACCTTATACTTTATAAATCTACATGACAACTCTAGATTACTTTACCACCCACTAATAGGGCTTCCTGGGAGGTCAGCTGGTAGAGAATCTGCCTACAATGCAGAAGTTCAGTTCAGTTCAGTCTGTCAGTCATGTCTCACTCTTTGCGACCCCATAGACTGCAGCACACCAGGGTTCCCTGTCCATCACCAACTCTTGGAGGTTGCTCAAACTCATGTCCATCGAGTCAGTGATGCCATCCAACCATCTCATCCTCTGTCGTCCCCTTCCCCTCCTGCCATCAATCTTTTCCAGCATCAAAGTCTTTTCCAGTGAGTCAATTCTTCGCATCAGGTGGCCAAAGTATTGGCATTTCAGCTTCAGCATCAGTCCTTCCAATCAATATTCAGGACTGATTTCCTTTAGGATTGACTGGTTGGATCTCCTTGCTGTCCAAGGGACTCTCAAAGAGTCTTCTCCAATACCACAGTTCAAAAGCATCATTTCTTCAGTGCTCAGCTTTCTTTATAGTCCAATTCTCACATCCATACAGGACTACTGGAAAAACCATAGATTTGACCAGAGGGACCTTTGTCAGTAAACTAACGTCTCTGCTTTTTAGTACTGCTGTCTGCAATGCATAAGACCCTGGTTCAATTCCTGGGTTGGGAAGTTCCTCTGGAGAAGGGGTAGGCTACCCACTCTAGTATTCTTGGACTTCCCTGGTGGCTCAGATGGTAAAGAATCCTCCTGCAATGAGGGACCTGGGTTTGATCCCTAGGTTGGGAAGATCCCCTGGAGGAGGGCATGGCAACCCACTCCAATATTCTTGCCTGGAGAATCCATGGACAGATCCTGGTGGGCAACAGTACATGGGGTCACAAAGAGTCAGACACGACTGAGCAACTATGCACAGTACAATAAGGCTGTCAATTAAATTTTTCTAAATAATTTAAACAACATAACTGCATAAAACTGCAGAACAAATCCCATGCAGGTCACCTAGGTCACAACCCCATCTTCTAAACATCCATTTCTTGACTGTGCCTTGCAACTAAGCATGGAAGGTTGGGGAGGTTACAGTGATAATGTATGGACGCTTTTGGACTCTTTCTGAATGTAACAACTTCCAAACTCATCTGCCTAACACAGGACAAAATAAACATATGAATACCAATATAATCTTTAATCTGCCCTGAGCCTGTTGATTTTCGTTTAAAAGTTTGATTTCTAGAATTAGATCATACATGTCAAGGTCTGTTACAAAATCAGCTCTCATAGAAAATGTATATATTTTGGCAGCTTAGCAAAGAAATCCTAGATTTCAGTGAGATCAACAGAACCATTTTTAGAAAATCACTGCCAGATCTGAAGCTAATTTCCTTTAATTCTGCAACATCTGTAAGCCTCATACAGGAGTCTGGGTTTTAATTAGTGCTGCAGGCTAACAAATGGCTAGTGATGTTTAAAAAAATAAACACCAAAAACCATTTCACAGGAAAACCACAAGATAGTATAAAACAGCAATATGGGTTATAGGCTCTCGAATACATACTGTTTTACTGACAACTACTGTTAAGACTTCATAGGCAGTTAATTCAAAAAAAAGGAAAAAAGTGTTGGCATCATAAAGGGAATCTTCTTCACTATAGAGAATTTTTTTTTTTTACTAGTATAAAAGATGGACAGTGAAGCTACAATAACCCCAACACAAAGATACATCTCATTGTGGTTTTGATTTGCATTTCTCTGATAATGAGTGATGTTGAGCATCTTTTCATGTGTTTGTTAGCCATGTGTATGTCTTCTTTGGAGAAATGTCTGTTTAGTTCTTGGTCCATTTTTTGATTGGGTCATTTATTTTTCTGGAATTGAGCTGCAGGAGTTGCTTGTATATTTTTGAGATTAATCCTTTGTCTGTTGCTTCAAATCAAAACCACAATGAGGTACCATTACATGCCAGTCAGGATGGCTGCTATCCAAAAGTCTACAAGCAATAAATGCTGGAGAGGGTGTGGAGAAAAGGGAACCCTCTAACACTGTTGGTGGGAATGCAAACTAGTACAGCCACTATGGAGAACAGTGTGGAGATTTCTTAAAAAACTGGAATTAGAACTGCCATATGACCCAGCAATCCCACTTCTGGGCATACACGCCGAGGAAACCAGATCTGAAACAGACACGTGCATCCCATTGCCAGGACATGGAAGCAACCTAGATGCCCATCAGCAGACGAATGGATAAGGAAGCTGTGGTACATATACACCAAGGAATATTACTCAGCCATTAAAAAGAATTCATTTGAATCAGTTCTAATGAGATGGATGAAACTGGGGCCCATTATACAGAGTGAAGTAAGCCAGAAAGATAGAGACCAATACAGTATACTAATGCATATATATGGAATTTAGAAAGATGGTAATGATAACCCTATATACAAAACAGAAAAAGAGACACAGATGTACAGAACAGAATTTTGGACTCTGTGGGAGAAGGCGAGGGTGGGATGTTTCAAGAGAACAGCATCAAAACATGTATATTATCTAAGGTGAAACAGATCACCAGCCTAGGTTGGATGCATGAGACAAGTGCTTGGGCCTGGTGCACTGGGAAGACCCAGAGGGATCGGGTGCAGAGGGAGGTGGGAGGGGGGATCGGGATGCGAAATACATGTAAATCCATGGCTGATTCTTGTCAGTGTATGACAAAAACCACTACAACATTGTAATGTAATTAGCCTCCAACTAATAAAAATAAATGAAAAAAAAAAAAGATATATCTCAGTGGAAATCATGTCTCAGTGGAAAGAAGTGATAGTGCAGAATGAAATGTAAAGAGAACCTGGGCCATAAGTGGGCTATAGAAATTCTGACAGTGAAAGAGAGATATTGTTCCAACTTTTTAACTCTAGCCAACTTTCAAGAGTTGGTTCATTTAATTCTTCAAGCTAAATGGAATAGTCCTTCAGCAATGTTTCATTCCTTCAGATGTTTTTAATTACTATATGACTTCTTATTAAGCATAAAAACTTAAGAAGCTGAAGGTAAATGTATCAACACCATGCAAATAACCTCTCGTAACGTCACTGTGATAAAAATATTGCTAGCAATAGATGTATATAATACACAGCCATACTCTTGCAAGGGGCATGAGGCGAGCATTTGGGCACAATGAATCTAAAAATTAAAGTTATTACTCAAAGTGCTGCGTACATATTACAATCGAATTTAATCTTATTTGCATTTTTCACATAATTGGCTAATAATACACATTCCAGGCATTTTTATTAGTTGCCCAAAGAAATTTTAACACAGGAAAAAAAAACAACCAAAAAACAAAAAACTTATGTTTCAAGAAACAACTTCAAGAAAAGCAAAGGCAAATAAAACCAGAGTTAATGTTTTATTTTTGTTATTTAGTTAAAGCATTATTATCATCAGTTTAATATTTAAAACAAGCCAGGAAATGTCTGAGCATTTTGCAAAAATAATCTCATTTCAACTTATCCACAATCCTGTAAGGTAAGTGTTATCATTACTATTTTGCAGAAAAGGAAACAGGTTTAGGGAAGTGAAATAATTTGCCCAAACTGAAAGTGTTACAAAATGGCTTAGTGGTAAGTTAAACCTATATCTTGGACTCCTAAGCTTATGTTTTAATATCCATGCCATACTGTCTCTCTGATAAGTTCACAAAACTCAGAACCCACTTGCTGAGTAAGTCTAGGTGATTTAATAGTGGATCACCAATCCACACTTCTATCAGGATACATTTTACTTTGAGTTGGGTTTTCGTAATTTGGGAACCAGCTATTCTGTTTCTTAGAGTTAAATCCTTTATTTCTTTTTGCCAAAATGTAGGTGTTTCCAAATGATCTGTTCTTGGCTCTGTTCAGAATCGCCAGCCCTGAACTTTTCCCTAAGTGCAGTTTTCCATTTCAATCTGCCTGTCTGACATCTGCTCCTGGATGTTCAGCCTACACAAAATATGTTTCTTACTGAATTCATCTTCTTCCTTCTCAAATTTATCCTTTCTACTCGATTTTCTATTTCTGCCTACCCTTTTCACAATCACTTAAGAGGATAGAAGCTAGTAGTTTGAATTACCCCTATAGAAAATGGTATTGCTGTTCACAAATACCCTACTCTTATCTCTTTTTGAAGGACTGTTCCATGTCTAACCCACCGACTTTGACCTTGATCTGGTGATGTGTTTTGGTGAAAGGGATGTCAGCAAATATGACACATGCCACATTCTCTAAGGAGCACTGCACATTTCTGCTGACTTTCTGCTTCTTCCTCTCTCACAATACCCTCACAGGGGCTGCCCCTTCAGCCTGGTTCTAGGAATGAGAAAATAAAGCAAAGCCAAGCAACACCAGGCAAGTCACAATCGTGGCATGTTTTGTAAACAAGGAACACATACTGGTTATTGTAAACCATTGATTTTAGTAGGCTATTTCTTATAGCTTCAAATATACATTTTTGTTTTCCTTTTACTTTGACATCAAATCCATTGCAATTTCTATTAGTTCTACATTTGTAATGTATCTTCCATCCTTTTACTTTTATACCACCACTATCCAAATTATGTTGATCAATACAATTCCTTTGGTGACTGCAATTCCTTATGCCTGTCTTTTTCTCTAGTTTCTGTCTAGAGGACTCTTCCTCAAGTGAACTTTGAACATCTCTCTTTGAGCATCTCACTATTCAAATACAAATGATTCTCCCAGGGCAAGGAAAAGTCTCATAGAAGGCTAAGTAATCCATTTATCAAATAGTGCTGACAGGTAAAGTCAGAGAGAAATGAGAAATGACCACTAAATTTAGCAACATGTATTTGACATCAATGAAAGTCACTTCTAACCCTAATAAGAAAGTCATTCATTACCTCAGAAAGAAAAGATTCGGAAGTGCAGAGTCTAGAGACAATAGGAAGAGAGGAAATGGAGACAGCAAGAGAATTAAAAAAAAAAAAAAAAACTTTTCGAGGGTTTGGTGTAAAGAAGAGCAGAGAAAGAGGGTAGTGGCTCAAGGACAATATGGCCTTGGCCAAAGGGGCTTTGTTGTACTTATTTACAGTGAGAGAGAAATGTCAACATGTGTGTGTGCTGATAGGAATAACCTAGTGGGAGCAAACAGAAAAAACTGATGATGCGGGCAGCTTAGAAGTAATACGCTAAACATTTGAACACCAGATAGTGGAGGGGACCCAGTACTTAACTGGAGTGATCAGGCTTGTGTTAGCAGCTGAGCCCACTCCAATAGCGTAATAGAAGATATAAAGTGAGCTGTAAGAAGAGATCTAGGGTGGTGAGAGTTCTGTTTGAATTGCTTCCATTTCTCAGGGAAGCAGTAAGCATGCTAACTGGGAATGAGAATGGGAAGAGGAGATCAAAAGCCTAGGAGAAAGAAGAGGTGTGGATTACCTGTTAAGAAAATGGAAGGATGAGTGATTAAGGGGATGTAGGATTTTGGGGCAAAGCAGGAGTCCACTTGACATTACTAGTCAGAAATCAGTCTGCAGGATTTTTTAAATTTTCCGGTCACATTCAGCTGGGCAGTAGATGAAATGTTGGATTCAACTATAGGTTAAAGTTTTGTTAGTCAAGTAAGCAAAAGGAAGAGTGGGCGGTGGGATAGAGGGGATTTCTATAGCCAATAAAGGGATTTTTTTTTTTTTTTTTTTTTAGTGATCATGGAATCTAACTTGCATAAAGGAGACTATGAGGATACAATGAAGGTATGTCATTTTGGCGAGTTTGAAATTAAGGAATAAAAGGTCTTGGTAGAATTATGTGGCTTCTCTGATGACTCCAGGGGTAAAAAATCCACCTGAAATGCAGGAGATGTGGGTTTGATCCCTGGGTTGGGCAGATCCCCTGGAGGATGAAATGAAAACCCATTCCAATATTTTTGCCTGGAAAATCCCATGGATAGAGGAGCCTGTCAGGCTACAGTTCATAGGGTTGCAAACAGATAGGCTTGAGCAAGCATGCACACACAGTAGAATTATATTATTCTTGGAGCAGGGATAATGAAAGGAGTAAACTGAAAGAATTAGAATGATTATTATCATAATATTCAAAATTGTTCCAACGGGGAGGGCAGAAGCTCTGGTTATCAACAAGTCCTAGGGTGTGACGGTGGGAGCACATGGTTTAAGACAGAACAGAAGGCAGGATCGTCGCAAGGGGTGGTGTCAAGGTCCTGAGAAAGGCTCTGGGGAAGTTGTGTGTGAACACTGATACCATAACCAGTTACCACAGGAGTCGTGTTAGAGGAAGTGACAAAAGCTGAGTTACCATCTGAGTAACTGAGGGAGAGGAGCCTACGGTTTTCAGAATGAGGGCACCAAGAATGGGCAGCAGGGGGTCTAGATTGATGCGAGGGAGGAGCTTCAAAACCGGATGTGGTAGGAAGGGGCGGGGTGGGGCGGGGCTGGTTAGAGGCAGGAGGACCGGTCAGCGACGTCCGGGCGCGGTTGCAGGAGGTCTGTGGGTGACTTGTGTGCAGGGAATCAGAAGCCTGCAGCGGCGGAGATGGCTGACTAGGAAAGGAAGATGAAGGGTGTGATTCAAGACGAGAATACTGTTAGAGGCAACTTAGCTGACGATGGTTTTAACTTCTAACAAGCGTGGTGAAAAGGCTTCTAATATCTGAAGGTGTGGAAGATGGAATTTGGAAAAAGAGGATTTACCAAGTTCTATAGCTTGGGGGTATAGATATGTGAGAGCAACTTTTAATTATCACATTAAATTACATTTCAAGACCCTTGAAAAGTCTGATGTATGTAACAACACAGATTGCAAATCAAACATCTTCTATATAAATGTTAACAGTAGGAAAACTACATCAAACAAGCTTTTGTTTAATAACAGATGAACAGAAAACACAGAGAGAATGTCTAAAACAAAATACCAAAGTGTTCAACATATAACTTGTTACTCTCAAGTTAAATTTTCGCAGAAAAAAGTTAACTAACCTAAAAGATCATGTTTTCCTTGAAACCTTTTGCAAAGATATTTTCAAAACATCATTAATCTGACAAAACAACGAAGATAAGACTAATTCATCAGCTTGTATATTTATACTGGAAAATGTGCCTATGCCAGGGAATGGGATAAATTAAAGAACACCCAGGGAAATAGTGAGTTAACATTCTTGTCTTTAGGGACTTTTTGTATTTTAAAATGAAAAAGTACCTTTGTGGTGTGGTCAGCAGCTGAAACACCCAGCACAGGTGACAAAAACATGGAGCCAGTGAATGTGGAGGGTTCAACACTCAGGACGCCTGACCCTGTGAGGGTAACGGGCAGCCCTTCTCTGGGGACTGGAAGAAAGATGATCGTTTCCACTCTGAATGAACATGGTGGGCTTACAGCCTCAGACAAGCCTCTCTCCCACTTCAAGATGGGCCCTATTAGATTTCCCAGGTGTATAAAAAGTCTATACCAGGGTTTTAATAGAGACAGAAGCAAGAGACAAGGAGAGGAAATGATTGTTGACAGCAAGCAAGAGACTGTCAGCAAGACAGACAGCAGACAGAGATGAGAGGAGCAGCAAGGACAGAGAGCGCTTCCTCCATGCAGCTCCTGCCATTCACAGCCTGTAAAGGCTGGCACTCACCACCTCGGGGCCCTTGGCTATGCTGAGCCCCATGCTCTGCGTCTGCACCAGACCCACCATGAGCCTTGCGGAGCTGAACTAACAGGCTCATTACTTGCACCTACACACAAGGGATAATAAAAGGCATGATAGCATCTGCTGACTCTGACCAAGAGAGAGTCTTTCAAGAAAAGAACATCGCTGTAGTCTGAAAAATCAACCTCACTCTCTCTTAATGTATTATAGTGTTTAAACAGTTTATAAGACATTAAGAGCTCTTCCAGGCCCAGGATTGAACCTGAGTCTCTTGCATCTCCTGTGTTGGCAGGTGGATTTTTTAGCCCTGGCACCACCTGGGAAGTTTATGAGATGCTATAACAATGTAAATAAGTGAATGTTTCAAATATCCTTTGAACAAAGAGAACTTCTAGAGCTTGATAGATTTTTCTCCTAAGGGGGTAAATCAAACTCTAACTTCTCTATCTTGTATCTTGTTGCCTTTCCTCTTCATACCTGCTAGCTTGCCACATAGATACAATGTCTAAAATGCACCAGACCACATTTACAATGACTAAATGGCCTGTGGTTGACAGGACTTTGAATTAGCCTGTTTGTTATTACTGTGTGCATGTGCTCAGCTAAATAAAGTCATAAGACAAACAACTTTGAGATAATTAGATGGTACTGGTTGTACCTGGGGTATGCACTTGACTTTCATAATTATTTCTGCATTGAAGACTACCCGTACTATTGCATTCTGCAAAACAGAGCATCGCAGTAAGGGAAAAACATTCAGAGTCCCTAGTGACCATCAGTATCCATTTGAACACTGTTATCTTACCGTGAGTCCAATATCTTGGAAAAACTCCAAGGCGGCAGACAATCAAGAATTATGATCTATTTTAGATGGAAATTAAACCATAACAAGCAGAAGTAAAACCTAAAAGTCATAATCAATACTGACACCCACTGTGTTAATGAGCTGCTGTCATCACAATAACAATGGAATCAGAAGGTTAAGAAAAGCATCTCTTCAAAGTGTGGTGATTAAGCCTTTAATCCAAAGAGAACATTTTTGTGGGTGAAAATTTATTTCAAAAGGATGTTGCAAGATAGAAAACATTTAAAAGTTCATTTGAGGCTCACTCCATATATCACACAGACAACTTAATTTTACAAAAGGGTTCTTATTGATTTTTAGAAAATGAGAGGAGGCCAGCTCTCCTCCTGCTGCTTGCTGGCTAAGGGGATGTGACACTTGTCTTTTCTGCTTCCTACTGGTTCTTTGTACTGTTACATTTTAACCCACACCACATGAGTGCCTTACTAGGGAAGAGACACTTGAAGTTAGAAAAATCTTAACTATATCCAATCTCTAAACTGGAATATCAGCTAAGAAGGCCCAGGTATGTGGATATAGTTTGAGGTTTGGCAGTCAACAGAATGTGTGTGTGTGAGAGACAGGGGAAGGATCGTGTTCATGTGGTATTGAAATATAAACAAAATGCATTTGGTAAATGCGCCCACTCTTCCTGCTTTGGTTGCCTCATTTGCAAAATGCAGAATACAACACTTCGGTTACGAATACAGGACATGTGGCATGGCATCTCGCTTCTAATTAAACAATGTTAAGTCCCCTTCCACTTCTCTGCTGCCGTATGCAGGGAAAAGGGAGCAAATATCAATTATCCTGCATACATGTGATGGAAACGCCATTCAGTAGACGGGCCTAATCAGTTCTCCAGTGCTCTCCCTGAAGATGCTTCTATATGCTTCTATTCTAGAGGTATGATCTGTGGACCAGATATTAGTCATGTTCTAGGTAAGTAAAGAAGTCTTATGTTTGTTTTCTTACTTTTAAAGATGGGAAATTTTTTTTTTAAATTAACAATTTTTTTCTGTGATGAGAAGGAAAAAGAATTGTGCTTGGCACTCTAAAAGGTTACAACTGTCCTATTAAAGTAGACTTGGGATGATGGAGCAGGTATAAGAGCTGAATATCAAACCACAAATACCAAAGTATATTGCTTCTTTTTGCTGAGAAAAATGTCGTCAGTCATGAGAATAATGCACAAATCCAATGGCAGTCTAATAAGACTTCAAAGAGACAGAATACCATGCTCTATTTCAAAGCAAGTTTCTTTCAAAATTGATGACTATGGACTAATTTTTCCAGTTTCAGGAATGTACCCTACAAATCTAAGCTTTTATATCTAAGAACCTCACACAGTCTTTTCATTTAAACCTTAAAAAAAAAACAACAAAAAACCTCTTTAGAATCCCTGTGCTAACCCATCCTTGCCCCGGCTGTTTGACTCAGTGGCATCTCAGCTCTGCACGCTGTGACAACTCCAGTTACAAAAAGGTATGACACTTCTAAACGACAAGGCACATTCACAGCTGGGGACGTCAAATGACAGTTTTATTTTAGAGTCAGTGCTCCCTGCTGTTGGACACAGGAGGGTATGATTTATGTATTATTCTTGATATTTTTAGGGAATCGCAGAGCTAAGGATGTTAGCCAGAAGGATATTTGTTAGAAATATGATGAAAATTATTAATTTTCCTTATAATTTGATTTTTCTAAATATTGCTGCCTGTTTCTTTTTTTTTTTTTTTTTTTGCCTGTTTCTTAAAATGGTAAATAGATGATTGATATGATGCCACATTTTCTTCCAGGTGTTTTGTAGGGTTGAAGCAGTAAGTCTTATAAGGTCACCTTTCCATTTTCTTGGTTTAGTTCTATTTTTCTATTATCACCCTGTAGAGTTACTAACAGAGAAGCTATGGCTTGATATTTAGAAGGACAGAAGGAATAAGATACAATTCTCATATCTGTTATTTTACATTCTGATAGTTATTGAGTTTGATGTCATACAAAGAGAATGAGAATGTTATAGTTGAGCAGAATGCCACCATCCTTGCTGCTGCTGCTAAATCGCTTCAGTCGTGTCCGACTCTGTGTGACCCCATAGACGGCAGCCCACCAGGCTCCCCTGTCCATGGGATTTTCCAGGCAAGAACACTGGAGTGGGGTGCCATTGCCTTCTCCGGCCACCATCCTTACCCAGCCCCAAATCACATGGCAGAGTCCTGACCCCCAGCATGTCAGAACGGGACCTTCTTTGAAGCTATCATCTTCCCAGAGGTGATTAAGTTAAAGTGAGGTCCGTAGGGTGGGCACTAATCCAACACAACTCTTTATGTGACTGTAAGAAGGGGCCACTTGGATACATACACACACAGCAAGACAATGTGAAGACATGAAGGGAAGACAGCCGTCTACAGAGGTGGAAGACGGACAAGAACGGGTCTTCCTCTCATGGGCCTCAGGAGCCACACCTGCAGACACTGCATTCCTCCTCCCATCCTCCAGAACCAGGACATCACACTTCCATTGTTTAAGGTGCCCCATTTGTGGGAGTTTGTTACAGCAGCCCCAGCGAACTAATACAGAGAAAAATGTCAGGCCTTAAAAACAGACTAGAAGAGGAATCACCAAATTATGATTATGAGCCAAATCCAAGTTGTAGACCCCATGAGCTAAGAATGCTCTTTACATTTTTACATGGTTGGAAACATTTGTGCCAATTGTTTTTCTCTGTTATCTAAGCACACGCATAATTTCTTGACTTGTTTCTTAACGTGCAAAGTCTATAATATTTACTAACTGACCCTTACCAGAAAAATGTTGCTGATCCCTGGTCTAGATAAGAATCAAGCTGAGTTCAGTTCCCATTATTGGGAGTTCAGTTAAATTCATTGAGCTTTCCTATTTTTATTTGCAGAATAAGGCTTTATAATAATTTTCCAATTTCACAGAATTAGTAACAAGGAGTAAATCAAAAGATGAAGAATGTGAAAAACTTAAGAAATGTTGAAAGGTCTATGAACATATAGTTATAGTTTTTCCCTAGAAATATTAATATAAATTACATAAACAGCAAACATTAGAAGTCTACAGTTTTATTCAATGAATTTTCTAAACTCAGAGATGAGTTCTGCATTGTTTTAGATGCAATCAAAACATACTTAAAGCAGAATTTCTGATGAAAATTGTCATTATATATCCATCCTAGTATTATACCTCACTATTTAAGATGTACAAACTATTAGGTATAAAATAAACTACAGGGACATACCATACAAAATGAGGAATATAGCCAATATCTTATAATAACTATAAATGGAATATAACCTTTAAAATTTGCAAATCACTACCCTGTACACCTATAACTTATATAATAACCTATATAACATTATATAGCAACTATACTTCAATTAAATTTGTGGCTTGAGTGGTGTCTTGGCCAAAATATTTTTAAACGATCACCAGTTAGAGTTAAATCAACACATTTTACACCTTAAATTTACACAATGTTATATGTCAATCTTATCTCAGTTTTAAAAGAAGAAGCGAATAGCAGTATTCTGGATAATAATGACTTTCAAAGACATTCACACATAATAAACTCTTCCATAATGTCTTCAATGTTAACATTAGTATCTACATTCATCCTTTTCTACCTACAGTTTTCAAACAAAGTCTCCATAGAAAAACATTTCATTCATTCATTTAAGAAAACACTAATTGAGTACTAACAGTGTATCAGGCTCCGTGCTAGATGCTGAGAATATAAAGTCAGATAAGACATGGAAAAATATTTTTGATACCATGTGGAGATTATTATATAACACAAGGATATACAAGTTGAAATGGGATTTCAGGAAAATAGATGTACATAGACAATAACTGCATTTGAAACTCGGGATAAGGGGACGAATAGGGCACAGCCCCTGTCCTAAGATATAGCATAGGCTTCTGGGAGAGACAGACACATAAAAACAGCATTCAGAATAATGTGGTGAATTTTAAGATTGAAGTACACCGAGGAGAAACACTGAGCCTATTAAGGTTTTCAGGAAAGTTCACAGAATAAAGAACACCTGAAGTGAGTCTCAGAGAACAAGTAAGAATTAGAAGGATTGAGTGTGGAATTCCACAAACATGGAACAGCTGATTCCAGCATGTGTATATGTATAAGTAAGAATTACTTACACAAATTCCTTGGATAAGATTTATCCCATGTGATAGAAGAGCATGCAAACATTAAAAGGCATAGTTTAAAAAATATTTAATGCTATTGGGTAGGTTCCTTATGTCAGTGGGTAAAGAAAATATAATCTGTCATATGGATGGTAGAGCACAAACGGTATAAGCAGAGTGATTAGCAAGCTTAAGAGGAAATATGTCAAAGCAGTATTCTTGGTTGTTTTGGGGGTGGGAGGATTATGAATTATTTTTAGATTCTTTTTTATACTTTCATTTGTTCTGTGAACTTCCCTCAATAATCACAGAAAAGCTTTACAGTAACAAAATAACTATTTAATTCAGAAAATAAGCACTTATTTGTAATGAAAGCACTTTCATTTGCAACTTATCTAAAAAAAAACATGTGGAAGCTCTGTTGATACTTAAAAAAAAAATCTCAGCTCACTGCAAATAATTTTAACCATTTCAAAGACAAATTAAAGCAAGTAAGGGAAAGGAATATAGACAGAGCACATATGACACTAATAAATATGTCCAGGCCACTCACTCAATACAACTGGAATGAGGAAGGTACAGAATTTATAATATCAGCTGCCAGCCGGAAACCCTCAGTTTAATGATCCCAAGTTGAATGTCTCACCCCATTAGTTAGCCTATAAAAAAAGAATTCATCCACAGCCCTTGAAGGGGAAATAAAAACAACTGTTTCATGTATAGATGCAACTCTTAAACAATTAAATTCACCAATAAACAACTCTCCTGTTTTATTGCTCTTTGTGGAAAAAAATCATATTATATAAAAGGCCAACATTGTTTTTCCCCTCATATAAATACTCTTTTAGTTTTTTCTTCCTACATGTAAGATGAATCATATTTCTCCCCTTTGCATTTCTATTACCTCCATGAGCCTGTTAGAAATAGATATTTCAATAGACATTAGATTTCAAGATTATGAGAGATTTACATGTATAAAAAGAAGCAAGACACTGCTGAAGTGTTACCAATATTAACAAACTATCGGCCTTTTGGAAGCTGTAACGCATGTGAAAATATTGTTCTGTCAGTTGTGAGTGTGTGTGTGTGTCAGTTGCTCAGTCGTGTCTGACCCCATAGACTGCAGCCCACCAGGCCCCTCTGTCCATGGGATTCTCCAGGCAAGAACACTGGAGTGGGTTCCCATTTCCTTCTTCCAAAGGAACTACAGAAAGAAAGTGAAGTCGCTCAGTCGTGTCCGACTCTTTGCAACTCCATGGACTGTAGCCCACCAGGCTCCTCCATCCATGGAATTTTCCAGGCAGGAGGACTGGAGTGGGTGCCATTTCTGTCTCCACGGTCAGTTGTGTTTTTACATTTATTGACAGTCTTCAGTAGAAATTGAAAATGAAAATGATTACATGTACTGAAGGAACTTACCATCACTTATAAAGTTGAAAACAAAGATCTATTCATATTTTACAGTATGTCTAGACCAAAAAGGACGGTTAAAATAATTTTAAAAATCAGAAAATGTTATCCAGTCATGACAAAAGCCTTATCTAAATTATTAATGTTATGAATAATAGTAAGAGTACAGGAACTGGATTCAAATCCAGCCATTACCATTTATTAGAAGAGAAGTGAAAGGCAAAGGAGAAAACGAAAGATATACCCATCTGAATGCAAAGTACCAAAGAATAGCAAGAAGAGATAAGAAAGCCTTCCTAAGTGAACAATGCAAAGAAATAGAGGAGACGATAGGATGGGAAAATAGAGATCTCTTCAAGGGAATTAGAGATACCAAGGGAACGTTTCATGCAAAGATGGGCACAATAAAGGACAGAAACAGTATGGACCTAACAGAAGCATAAGATATTAAGAAGAGGTGGCAAGAATATACAGAAGAACTATACAAAAAAAAAAAAATCTTAATGACCCAGATAACCATGATGTTGTGATCACTCACCTAGAGCCAGACATTTTGGAGTACAAAGTCAAGTGGGCCTTAGGAAACATCACTATGAAAAAAGCTACTGGAGGTGATGGAATTCCAGCTGAGCTATTTCAAATCTAAAGAGATGATGCTGTGAAATTGCTGCATTCAATAAGCCAGCAAATTTGGAAAACTCAGCAGTGGCAATAGGACTGGAAAAGGTCAGTTTTCATTCCAATCCCAAAAGAAGGACAATGACAAAGAATGTTCAAACACCACACAATTGCACTCATCTCACACGCTAGCAAAGTAATGCTCAAAATTCTCCAAGCCAGGCTTCAACAGTACATGAACTGAGAACTTCTAGATGTTCAAGCTGGATTTATAAAAGTCAGAGGAACTGGAGATCAAATGTCCAGCATCTACTGGATCATAGGGAAAGCAAGAGAATTCCAGAAAAACATCTACTTCTGCTTCATTGACTATGCTATAGCCTTTGTGTGGATCACAACAAACTATGGAAAGTTCTTCAAGAAATGGAAATACCAGACCACCTTACCTGCCTCCTGAGAAATCTGTATGCAGGCTAAGAAGCAACAGTTAAGAGCAGGACATGGAACAAGGACTGGTTCCAAATTGGGAAAGCAGAACATGAAGGCTGTATATCGTCACCCTGCTTATTCAACTTATATGCAGAGCACATCATGAGAAATGCAGAGCACGAGATGGAATCAAGACTGCCTGGACAAATATCAGTAACCTCAGACAGATGACACCACCCTTATGGCAAAAAACTAAGAGGGACTACAGAACCTCTTGATGAAGGTGAAAGAGGAGAATGAAAAAGTTGGCTTAAAACTCAACATTCAGAAAACTAAGATCATGGCTTCCAGTCCCATCATTTCAATGCAAATAGATGGGGAAACAATGGAGATAGTGATAGACTTTATTTTTAGGGCTCCAAAATCACTGCAGATGGTGACTACAGCCATGAAATTAAAAGACGCCTGCTCCTTGAAAGAAAAGCTATGACAGCATATTAAAAAACGTATTAAAAAGCAGAGACATTACTTTGCCTGAAAAGGTCTGTCTAGTCAAGGCTATGGTTCTTCCAGTGAAGTGAAGTGAAAATCATGTCTGACTCTTCGCAACCCCATGGATTATACAGTCCACGGAATTCTCCATGCCAAAATACTGGAGTGGGTAGCCTTTCCCTTTTCCAGGATGATTTTTCCAGTAGTCATGTACAGATATGAGAGTTGGACCATAAAGAAGGCTGAGTGCCAAAGAACTGATGCTTTTGAATTGTGGTGTTGGAGAAGACTCTTGAGAGTCCCTTGGACAGCAAAGAGATCAAACCATTTGATCCAAAGGGAAACCAACTCTGCATATTCACTGGAACGACTGATGCTGAAGCTGAAGCTCCAATACTTTCACCAGTCAATGGGAAGTGCCGATTCATTAGAAAAGACCCTGATGCTGGGAAAGATTGAAGGCATGAGGAGAAGGGGATGACAAGAAGAAGACAAGATGGTTGGATGGCATCACTGACTCAATGGACTTGAGTTTGAGCAAGCTCCAGGAGATGGTGAAGGACGGGGATGCCTAGTGTGCTACAGTCTGTGGGATTGCAAAGAGTTGGACACGACTGAAAGACTGAATAACAACCATTCATTAACAGTATCTGTAAGCATGTGACTTGATCAAAGCACTGTCTGCCTCACTTATAATAATGACATTATAAAAATTCCACTTCATAGGGGTGCTGCTGATGCTGCTGCTAAGTAGCTTCAGTCGTGTCCGACTCTGTGCGACCCCATAGACGGCAGTCCACCAGGCTCCTCTGTCCCTGGGATTCTCCAGGCAAGAATAATGGAGTGGGCTGCCATTTCCTGCTCCAATGCATGAAAGTGAAAAGTGAAAGGGAAGCTGCTCAGTCGTGTCTGACTCTTCATGACCCCATGGACTGTAGCCCACCAGGCCCCTCCGTCTATGGGATTTTCCAGGCAAGAGTACTGGAGTGGGTTGCCATGTCCTTCTCCTCATAGAGGTGCTATAAAAATAAAATGTAATAATGTACTTAAATACTATGGTATGTGGGCTATAATACTACATCCTCAATATAGACAGATAATATATAATATGGCTATTTTACTATAATAAGCATGTCCCCTCTGTCTTGAACATCATCATCACCATTTTCAAAAGATTTATTAGTAAATTGTTTTGCAGGAGATAAGTTAAAACTACTGCAGAAGTAAGAGTATTGGGGACCTTATCCTCTTTTGGGAGATTAATTCTAATATAATGGCAAAGGTTAGCCATGGCCAATTTTAATATCGGGGGCAGTCTTAAAAAGGGTGGTGAAGCTTACAGCCACATGATATATGTCACATGATATATGTTTTAAAATATATTAAAAGGTATGTCAATCAAAACAACTTGGGCTAGTCGTGTTGTCCATGTATCCTTTGAACCTCAGTGGCTTTTTAGGCTTGATTAAGCCAGGCTAAAAAGCTCTTCTAATGTAAGACCTTTGAGTACAGGGTCCCCCAGGACTGAGTACAGAGTTTGACAGAGAGCAGGTTCTCAATGCATGTATACAGTGTGAATTAATCCTATGAGGGATATTACTTAAAAGTATTGGAAGTTTATAAGATTATTCACAATGAGGTCAGGTAATGCTGAGAATCAGGACACAGGAGAGAAGTTAGCAGCAGTTTGTAAGCCTGCGAAGATGAGCAAGGTACCAAAGGAAAGTTGAGGGGGCAAATAAAATTTTTCCTACTTCTCCAGTGTTTTGCATTGGCTTCTCCCTACTTAAAGAAAGGAGGGGAAATGACAGGCCATTTAATTATAAATGAAATAATTACATTTACTTTTATCTATTTTCATCACAGCCTATTAATTTTTTTTGTGTTTGTTTTTAATTACTGTGGAAAACCAGTAAGTTAATGAAGGAAATACTTAAGATATGGGAATATACCAATTCTGTGATTATGTGGGAATGAATCAACAGAGAATAGAAGGAACTGTTGAAATGTGCATAAATTAGTGACAAGCATCATGAATCCAGACTCTGAATATATCTGCTTGGTGGCTTAGGAGAAATCTCTGTTGCTTTTGTGAATCTTGTTTGCAGAAGCCATAAAAATACCAAAGGCTTCCTACCCTTAGAAATGACACCCTTTTCTGATTTTAGAAGAATCTTTCATGAGTCCTTTTGCAGAGGCCGTGCAGTTTTCTACACATTGATGAAAACTGTGAAGGCATCCAAAATATACCACTGTGAAGAGCTTTTGTGTTTCTTTTGAAGTCCCCTCATCTGCCTAAAAGAGTCTCCCCCAAAGAATGCAACTGTCCTCAATCTCCTCCCAGGGTGCTTCACAATCAGTCAGGACTGACTGCTATCAGCAGAGACAGATGGCACTGAGTAAGAGAATGCCTAAATAGACCCTGTCACACGACCATCACATCTCCCATCTCCTCTTCCACAGTCCCACTGACTATTCCTAAAAGTCATTTGTTTTCCCATAAGTATCCTTTTCCTGGTCCCCATTTCCCTATGAAGATGTCCCGTTTCTAATCACCTCCTTGAGTCGCGTCTTTCTGTGCTCCCTGCATAGATATGCGGATAAGAATGTGGCTCCTGTTTTTTAGTCAGTGCAATTTGCAGGCCGCCAACCACTAAACCTAAGAGGGTGGAAAAAAAGATTTCTCCTTCTAGTAGGGGACTCAGTATTTGGAACTAGACTTCCTTCAATACAATAAGTTAGAATGACCAACAATCTGACAGGCATGTAATATCATGATAATCCTTCATGCATTTTGTAAATTTGTCCATAAGTTGTGATTTTAGTTTCTGAATTATAGTATCACAAATGAAATCAGGCTGTCCTTTAATACAATACAAAAATAATAATTTCTATGATATATGATGCTTTTGTATTTTTTTTAAAAAGTCATGATTAAACAGGCAAAAATAAGGAAAAAGACGAATAAATTGATTAGTTTATAACTGAAATAATCACTGCTTTTAAGAATATACTGTGTTAGTCAGTCATGTCCAGCTGTTTGTGACCCCATGGTCTGTAGCTCGCCAGGCTCCTCCATTCATGGGATTCTCCAGGCAAGAATACTGGAGTGGGTTGCTATTTCCTTCTCCAGGAGACCTTTCTAAACCCAGAGATCGAACCCAGGTCCCTCACACTGCGGGCAGACTCTTTACCATATGAGTCACCAGGGAAGCCCTGTTTTTAAGAGTATAGTTTAGATGAAATGTCTTTTCCTATTGTTCATGGGGTTCTGGATATTCATTGGAAAGACTGATGCTGAAGCTGAAACTCCAATACTTTGCCCACCTGATGCAAAGAGCTGATTCCTTGGAAGAAGACTCTGATGCTGGGAAAGACTGAAGGTAGGGGCAGAAGGGGATAACAGAGGATGAGATGGCTAGATGGCATCACTGACTCTATGCATATGAATCTGAGCAAGCTCCGGGAGTTGGTGATGGACAGGGAAGCCTGGCATGCTTCCATGGCGTTGCAAACAGTTGAACACAACTGAGTGACTGAACTGAACTTAGATGAAATGTAAGACAGTCCAGAAAAGAGCTAGAAAAAGGTATCTTTGTTACTGAAATTTAAGGGATTTTGTTCATATTCAGTAAAGAGTGACACCTGGAGCTTTGTCTTCCTCTCTTTGAGACTCATTCATTCTATCATCATGAGTTAATTGGCACCTGAATAAATTCTGAATTCTGACTTCTGCGATCATTCTACTTTAGTAACTTTGGTGATGACTTGGGCCTTGTTTAATATCTAGAACTTTAGCTCTCAAATGTTAAATTTCGTATTATATTTTATTTAATTTTTTTCACAAACCTTCTTGCCCTACCTTCGAATCTCCATGGAATTTGACATTGGTGTCTAGTCCCCCTTCTCTCCATTGCAAAAATACCAGTTAACTCAATCTGTCCTCTGCTTTGTGTTAGAGCTGATTTCTCTGTCTCTTCAATGGCTACTCTTCCTTTATTCTCTTTTCAAATATCAAGGGTTCATTCTCAAGGTTTGTTTTTTCACTCCACATCACAGATCCAAATGTGCTCTTAGCTTGAACAACGTTATCTGCAGTCTTTTAAACAAAATTAATTACAGTTACTTCCATAACAGGCCTCACAGTCTTGCCTCAGTGATGCTATGACTGGGATACAGACTTTTTTTTTGGTCCTATGTTGTATTAAAAACTTAAAAATGAACTCAGATAGTTTTGCTCCCATTCTTTCTACCTGCTGGGCAGGGTTCTCATGACTGGCAGCCTCACAGGTATCACCACTAGTGAATATCTTTAGGAAACTTAAATGGACCTAGGAAATTTACAAGACCATATAGTAGAATGTTCATGGTCTCCTGCTTTTTATGAGCTCCTCTATGATTTCCAAGATTATCTGACATTGAAAAAGTATGTGTATCTTTAGCTATCTGTTGGCCTCACAGATCTGCTAAGATGGTTACCAATACTTAAAAATTGGGAGAGTTCTCAAAAAAGTCCAGACACTTGATTTTTCTTCATGGTTTTCAAAAAAGGGAATGTTGGGAGGGATAAATTAGAAGTTTTAGATTAACATATATGCACCACTATATATTAAATAGATAATCAATAGGAACTACTATACAGCACAGAGAACTCTATTCAACATGCTATAATAAGCAATATGAGAAAAGAATCTGAAAAAGACTAGACATATGTAATATATGTATAACTGAATCAGTTAACTTTATTCCTAAAACTAACACATTAAAAATCAACTATACTCTCATATAAAATAAAAATTAAATAATACATCAAATGGTTTGGCAATCCTCAGCCCTCCTTTCCCCATCTGTGCACTTTCACGGGCAGCGACCCCCAAGAGCTGAGGACAGATGCCTACTTGGACTCGTCATGTTACCATATTTCCTCTGCTTCACTCACTTCATGTGATGCTCTTCATCCCTGCAGGATCTGGGCTTGTGATGTGCATTATACATGTATTTACTATTTACTCAAGTGCCTATAGAATGTCTGAACCTATATCTCAAAGGATAAAACCACACGGGAGTTACATATTTTTAGGGACTGAATTGTGTCCACATCATCACCTTCCGCTACCAGGTTACCATGGTGACATCCTCATTCTCCAATGTGTCTGTAGTGGAGATTGCACCTTTATGGAGATAATTAAGGTTAAGCAGGTCATAAGGGAGGGGTGACCATCCCACTTCAACTGGAGTCCCTATCAGAAGACGAACAGGCACTAAAGATCTCTTTCACTGCAAGGGAGCATAGAGAAAAGGCCACGGGAGGACACAGTGAGAAGGTGCCTGTGTGAAGGCCAGAAGGACGCCCTCACAAGAAAAAGGATTTTCTGACCCTGTAATCTGGACTTGGAGCCTCCAGCACTGTGGGAACACAGCCATCTACCGTCTAAGCCACCCAGTCTGTGACACTTTGTTAGGCAGTCTGAGCAGAGTACTGTATACAGCCTAAATCCAAGTTTCTCTCCAAATGAGGTCCCACTTCTGCTCCTCAGTCAGTGCTCATCTTCTCTCACCTGGACTTTTACAGTTGTGTCCTAAGCAGTCTACCTACGTGTGAATCATCCTCTGCATTATTTGCTGTGCTAATGTTCTTTTTAAAAGATAATGATTATAACATGTGTTCTTGCTTTAAAAAAAACTAAGTAAAATAGGTAAAATAGTTTCTCATTACCTAGAGATCCAAATACTCCAGAACAGTCATCTGGAGCCATTGTCTCTTGTCCACTTTGGCCCACATCCCCAAGACACTAGCAAAATTGCATTTCTGATGGCTCTGACAAATACTCTTTCCATGACGAAACTTTATTCTGAGGTTGCTTCTCAACTCATCCTTGACCTTGGCCCCTTGCTGGGCTGCATAGCCTAGTTTTATTATAAATCTTGCTAGGTCCTCCATGTAGAAAGAATCCTCCACTCTTGACAGCTAATCATCTTCAACATCTGGTCAACTTGTCCATCCTCCACCCTCAGTTCCTAAATGGCATGGCCTAGATATTAGCAAGAATCTCACTGAATGAATTTAACAAGAATCCCCCTGCCCTCTATCTCCTGTCAACAGGCTTCCTTCCCTAACCCCCTCATTCTGCTTGTTGGCTATGACCCCATTTATTCTTGGTGTTTTCTGAACTGAGCCCAGTTCTGTATGGAGGCCTTCTTTCCCTTCCGGCAATGGTATCCTAATGAAATCTGTTTTTACTCCTTTAGCTCCTGTCGGCTTCTGGATTTCTTTAACTGCTTAAACCAAACTGTACCATGCCTCTACACGCTCATTCCCCTGTTCCCTCTGATTACTCCCAGGCTGGGCTTCCCCTGTGGCTCAGCTGGTAACTGATGCTGTTTGGTCACCAAGCCACGCCCGACTCTCTGACCCACGGACTGTAGCCCTCCAGGCCTCCCTGGTCTTCACCATCTCCTGGAGTTTGCCCAAGTTCACATCCAGTGTTTTATTTGTGGCCCCTTTGAAACCATATTGCTTTTGGAAATGTTTTCTTATACTCCCAAGTTTACATAATTATCTTTCTTTGGTGCCTCTAAGGCACTTTATATACACATCTATTATGACTAGGTCAATTTTACTATCATTTTACTTTTTGTTCACATTGTTCTTTCTATAAACTCAGAGTCTTTCACATTTATTATTTTGTTTTACTTTTACCCAAGGTGCTATTATGATGTTAGGCACTTAGGAAAAATTATATATTTATTAACCAAATATTGTTAGTGCTAGTACAGAAGCTAGTGAGGACATTAATAGAAATTAGTAAGTCAAAATAATAATCATCTCCCACCCTCTCCCCAAAATTAACTTTTAAAAGCTCAATGAAACTGTTAAAGTGTATGTGAATTAGGACTGATCTCACTATAAGTGAAAGTGAAAGTGAAGCCGCTCAGTCGTGTCCTACTCATTGTGACCCCATGGACAGTAGCCTACTAGGCTTCTCTGTCCATGGGATTTTCCAGGCAAGAATACTGGAGTGGGCTGCCGTTTCCTTCTCCAGGGGATCTTCCCCAGCCAAGGATCAAATCCGGGTCTCCTGCATTGCAGACAGATGCTTTACCGTCTGAGCCATTTAGTTTGAGAGAACTAAAAGTTGGACTAAATCTACATTCATTGCTATAGGTTTTACAAAAGGATAAAAGCAACTACAGACTGGTAAGTTTGCTGATGGACAGGACTGAGCAGCTTGTTGAAGGCACATCATAAGCAGCTTTTAGTTTCCAAACAGATAGAGTCTACACATTCTGTTATGAATTTATTTTCTGAAGTTCTCAGAGAGCTTCCAGCATGTCTACAAGGATTTGTCCCATTCTATAATATTCTCTTAGGTTACTGAGGAAATGGGGCTGGTGTTGGACAGATATAACTGCAATCTTTGAGTAACAGAATACTTGAAATACAAAATAGCTGGCTGTTGGAAGCTCTCCTCTTTTCTTTGGGGCTGTTTTAATCTGCTAAGAAGAGGAATTCAGCTGTTCTCTATTGTTCATCACATTTTCTTCAGAAGTTGATCAAAGGGGAGCCTGCAACCATCACTACAGCAACACAAACAATTCAAATCCACCGCCATCCTAGCCAGCTGGGTACTTTTCATTATACAAGTGCATTTTTCACTGATACACCTTCCAGAAAGAATATCTAAGAAATACAAAAAAATAATAAAACATTAAGGATTTTTTTTTTAGCTTTTAAACTTTCTTTTTAGTGAATTATTCCAAGTCCTAGCATTTACCAATTTACTAAAATAAACTAATCACAAATTATGTCATAAAATTTTTTAAAACTTCAATAAAAAATAAAAATTAAATTTAAAAAAATCCAGGAAAAAAAAAATGACTAAGGTAGTTGGGAAGCTACGAGTCAAGGAGTTAAAATATTCAACTCCTTGCACTGTTATATCCACTAAATGAGGGAATTAGGCTAAATGAGCATTTCTTAAAATATTATAGGAGCAAATTATCATTATAGGGAAAAAGGTGGGGGAATCAGTGATGAGAAAAGTTTAAGGAGCAATGAATCAAATAAAGGTAAGCAGGTTTTATTTCAAACTGAAAGACTCCTCAGTACCTTTAGTCATTCTTGTCTATCCTTTTTGGAGTGGATATCAGAATTAAGAAAATTTTACAAAACAATAGAAGTTAACACAAGGACTTTCACAACTTTAATATGTAAGATGATGCACTTTAAAATGATACGCCTCTGGAATCACTTTCTGAATATATGCTTTGAAAAGAGCTTGAGATTTATCTATAGTAGCAGAGAAACAGCTCCTATAGTAGGATTCTCACTATCACTATGCTGCTGTTTAATATATAAACGTGGACAAAGTTCTTTTGCATTCCTCATATTACATAATTCTTTCAGAAAACTTTTACATGATTTTCAAAATCTGCATCCAACAGAGACAGATACAACACATCATTATCTAATTTAAAAAATGGTGACCGCAGCCACGAAATTAAAATATGCTGGCTCCTTGGAAGAATATTTGCTCCAGCCTTCTCCGGACCTCCTTCCCAGCACTGAATTGTCTAGCAGGGCCTTTGCCTCGACCCGTGGCCGTACACTGAAGGACACCCGATGGCCAGCGATGGTTTACACGTCCACCAAGACCCACAGTGGGACAACCATGGCCCCGGGCCTGTCATCCAGCTGTGCTGACTGGCTGCAGGGCACGTCCCTGCTAGTCAGGGCCTGACACTATGTGGTCCTTTGGAGAAGGGACTGGCAAACCATTTCAGTGTTCCTCCCTTGAAAACCTCGTGAAAACCTTGGAAGCACAGTTATGACAAACCTAGACTGCCTATTAAAAAGCAGAGACATCACTTTGCCAACAACTGCCAACAACTTCCATATAGTTAAAGCTATGGTTTTTCCAATAGTCACTTTCAGATGTGAGAGTTGGACCATAAAGAAGGCTAAGCACTAAAGAATTGATATTTTTGGATAGTGGTATTGGAGAAGACTCTTATGAGCCCCTTAAACAGCAAGGAGATCAAACCAGTCAATGCTAAAGGAAATCAACCCTGAATATTCATTGAAAGGAATGATGCTGAAGCTGAAGCTCCAATACTTTGGCCACCTGATGCGAAGAGCTGACTCACTGGAAAAGACCCTGACGCTGGGAAAGATTGAGGGCAAGAAGAGAAGGGGATGACAGAGGATCAGATAGATGGATGGCATTACTGACTCAATGAACTTGAGTTTGGGCAAGCTCCAGGAGATGGTGAAGGACAGGGAAGCCTGGCATGCTGCAGTTCATGGAGGGTCACAAAGAGTTGAACACAACTTAGTGACTGAATAACAACAGCAAAAGATTAGTGTCAAAAATACAATAAAGATTCGTGCCATTGTTATTTTAATAGTCTCTTCCACTTGACAAAGCATAGTTAATAAAGTAAATATTTCCAAATGTTATTGTTTTAATTTTACATGTTTATGCTCAGTGTTTAGTTTTCTTAGGCCTAGCCTCTACTTCGGAGAAGGCAATGGCTCCTGACTCCAGTACTCTTGCCTGGAAAATCCCATGGACGGAGGAGCTTGGTAGGCTGCAGTCCATGGGGTCGCTAAGAGTTGGACACGACTGAGCAACTTCACTTTCACTTTTCACCTTCATGCATTGGAGAAGGATATGGCAACCCACTCCAATGTTCTTGCCTGGAGAATCCCAGGGGTGGGGGAGCCTGGTGGGCTGCCATCTATGGGTCGCACAGAGTCAGACACGACTGAAGCGACTTAGCAGCAGCAGCCTCTACTTGTTAATTTTAAGATAGTGGTTCACTAGTTTTAGTGTATATCCAAATCACCTGATTAAAACTTTGATTGCTGGACGCCAAGTCAGCAAGTCTCCAATGGAGCTGATAATCTGCATTTCTAAAAAGTTTCTAAGTCATGCTGATGCTGCAGATCCAGGTACCACACTTCAAGAATAATGACTTTTGCTGGTCCTAATTTATTAGATGGAGCCCTGCATCTTTCTGTTGGTCTGAGGTTCGTCAGCCAGGCCCCAATCTGAAGCCTTAAGGGAGCAAAGAGACCTGGTTATCCCATATGTCTCCAAAATAAGTTGCCTTTGTAATAATTCCCGGGTTCTGCCATAATACATCTCATTCCCAAAGACTAACAGATTTTTTTCCCTTCCTTTAATGTTTTCCACTGTCAGCTAACAATAGGTAGGTCATTAGTTTCAAAATGTGGCCCTTTGGATTTCTTTCCCTCTAATCACTACTTCCTATTTCCCAACATAACTCACTCCCGCTCTGATATAATATCCTTACAGTATATTCCCACTCTTATATAATATCCTTGTGGTATCTTGTCTCTTTCCCCAGACTTGTTTGTTTCTTCAACTAACCAGACCGTATTGCTAGCCTATATGAATGGATCGCTATATTCATTCCTTTGTTCATTCACTCCAAAAGCGTTTGTTAAAAGCTCAACATATCATAAATGCGACAAAAATTTTTTGCATTTCTGTGCTTATACTGTTGTGAGGGAGATACAAAATAAATGTATAAACAAATAATTAAGATTGATGTGTACACTAAAGAAAATAATTTAAGATAATGGGAAAGAAAGTGACTGGAAATGAAATGTGCCTTAGCTACTCCGAAAACACTTTGTTAAGAAGGTAACATTTAAACTGAAAAGGGCATTCTAGGCAGAGGAAGCATCAGTTTGAAAGCAGAAAGAGGACCATTGTGTTTGAAGTTAGAGTTAGTGAGAGAAAACAGTTGAAGAATACTTCAGGTGGGGGTCACAGTGAATAAAAATTTTTATAAGCCTATTGTAACCACATGCTTCACACGGACACCTTATATACAGCCTAGGAGACTAGCATATTCACAGGATGGGATCTAGGCCAGCAAGAGTTAAAACATCAACAGCATTTTGGTGAGCAGGAACTGAAGACTAATATCAGAATGCACTGTCTAGCCTTAGGAGTTGGCTGTATTAAAATGCACAACGAATTATATACAGTTCTTATTTCAGAATGTGGATACATTAGGTCTTAACATTTTGTCTCCTTCTTAAATAGTGAATTAAAGAACTACTCCAGGGATTGATATACAGTAATTCTAGAAATAGGCAATCTCTTCTTGCTTAAGAAATCAAACATTCTGAGTGAAGAGTGGGTAAAATCAGGTCAGAGTATGTCTTACAACAACATTTCACAAAGACAATATTTTCAAACAGCAGTGATTCTGATAAAATCGGCAAAACTATTCCTAGCAAAATAATAACCAGTATATGAAAACACACCAGCCTTTAAGCAATTTGAGATACGAAAGAGGTTAGCCTAAAGCAAGATTTAGTTGTATGCTTTCAAGAAAGCCATCAAGAAAAGCAGCAAGCTCATCTTACAACGTAATTAGAATTATGTTTTAATCTTTATATCATTAGCCCCCAGGTAGAACTGAGAGCATCTGAATTGAAAGGAATTTACCAGCCAGGGTTCTTTTCAGGGAAGGAGCAAAGGTCTATATTTATAATTTTGCTTTTGTAGATATTAAAATTTGCCACCATGTAACCTGAAATGTATTAAATATTCTCACCAGCGACACAATTCCTTTTAGTATACAGAATGAAAATTCTTATAAACAAAAGCACCTTAGTTTTCAAAATGTTCCAAAATGATGATTATATCAGGATAAAACCTCATTTGGTTTATATTGTAAAACTCCTAGGATCTCACTTGTGAAACTGCTTTATGCACTCCTCACCATCAAACACGCTGATGGCATTACCTGTCTGCGTCCACGGCCACATCATGCAGTCCCCTCTGAATGGCGTCCCTGGAAGCTGCTGTGTCTGGGCCTCGGTTCAGACTCCTCGTGTACAGGCTGAGCCCTCCATCCGTCATGTACCTGCAAATAAGAGCCCAATTAGTCAACAGAGAATTGAATGACCTCCTCTGTATAATTTAATTTAACAGTGTTCACAAATTTTAATATTGCAATTATGAAATATGCTCTATTTTGGTTTTTCTATATAAATATCCTACTCGCCAGGAAGTATTAGAAAATCTCTTGAAGTTTATTAGGAAATTAATCTTCCTTACTGCAACAATAACTAGCCTATTATAAAACCTTCCTTCTTTCTCTCCTTGTTATCAATATTTTGAACAGACTTAGCAAAATAAAAGCAAGATCATTTCATCTTATAAATACCATTTTTGAAGAATTGAAGGTCCTAGGAGTCATTTTAAAATTTGATTAATTTGATAAATAAATGTACACCACAGTTGACCACTATTACAAAATAACTAAGATGTATTAAACGTTTAAGATGTCACCAGGAACTGTTCTAAATGGTTGACTTGCAATAACATTATTATCCCCATGTCAGTGATAAAGAAAATAAGCACAAAATGTTTAAGGATTTAAACCAAGTCACTCAACCAAGTCACAGGAGATTTGAGGATAAATCTGGAAAGTCAGCTTCAGAAACCGTCACCTTAGCCACACGCACAGCTATCTGAATTGAAGGACCACACCGCCTGACTCGCTTCCTGTCCCTAGGAACTACTTCTTTGCCATCACAGGACCACCACCATCAATAGGGCTGGTAGCCTGTCATAGTCATGTTGCTTCCTTGGCAATCGGGGTTAGAACAGGTGTTAATCTTCTACCCCATGTGGGGCTAATCAAATGTTTCTATCTTGAAAAATGGGACTAAGACTGCTCATCAGTCTTTCTACGTGGAAAGTTTATGATAATGAAAGCCCAGGAGCTGTGGATATTTGTCTTCATAGAATGCAAAGAGGCGCAGAGAAAACCAGTCAGCAGAATGGAAAGAACGACACAGATGCACAAAAGGCACATTTTGGTCACGTGGTTTCATCTTCACTCTGTCTTGGGTTCTAGGAGACGTCCTCGCTTCCTTATAATCAGATCACCAATTTGCTTAAGCAAATTTGATTCCACTATTTAGTACAAAAAATTAATCATGATCATATTAAAGATTGCTCAAATAGTTAAAACTAGGATTATGAAACCTGTTAATCACTCACATGATTAATAAATTCTATCCATTTTAGGTGAAGGATCGCAAATGAATTTCTTAAACTATATCTCAATTTCTGCCTATGAAAATGGGGAGAATAATATTTACTGAAGATAGATTTTATATAATTGAAGGAAAAATACATAAAGCTCTTAAAATGAGAATCCTATAATAACAACTTGTTATTCACAAAGTCTCTCCCACATGTTAAAAAGGAAATATATAAATTTTATACACAAACAACAAGTCATGGTGTATTATCCTTGTAAGGTACTCTACATGGTTAATTTTCTTGATAACCAAATAATTTAATCCCATCAAAATTAAAACAATGAAAAAGAGTATTTTGGTTCCAAAACGTGCTGAAAACTGACATACTCTTTTAAACAGGGAATGTTTTAGACATGACAACATTTTTTGACAACTAATTCACGACTATGAGCATTAATTTCCTGTATCATAACAATGATACTAAATGAGACAAAGAGTAAAGGATATTTGTCCTTTGTCCTTTTTAATTTCTCAGTTGCCGTACTGGGGCTGTCAACATTTTATTGTTTATTCTTACTTCCACATCATTCTCAACCAATTCTATATAATTTTAATTGCTTTAAGGTGAAATACATGGAATTCCTGATAAAGTAAAAGTGTTTAGAGATAAATAGCTTTCTCATTCACTCACCTTTTGAAACTGTCTTAAATGTTTGAGAATGGTATAAATTTTCTCTAAGGACAACTGAGATACTTATCAAAAAAAAAAAATCAACATCGTTGATCCTAAATTTAACTTCAGGAGGAAGAAATAACAATGTCTATGTGTTAAGTTTTACAACTCATTGGTCTCTCTTATTCATTGGTAAATATCTAAAAGTGTTCAGCCAAGTGTTTTGTGCATAGTTTGGCGTCAATAAATGTATATTGTTTGTTCAGTTGAATTCGAAAGGCTTCCATACTGTAGGAAGAAACCATAACAGCAGATCTCAGCACTTTATTCACAATGACAATGTATGTAAACCAGAAATTAGATGGATGATCACTTCTATTAGAAATATAACCTTTCAATTATTCAATGTTTACAGAAGAGTAAGTTCTATAGAAAAAGGTTAAATGCTTTGAAAATTCAATTTCAAAAGAAAAAAAATGCTTGAAAATTTCAATGAATTAAGAAAAAAAAAAAGCATTCTTTTGAAGAAGCATTTCAAAGGATACTCATTTTGCATTGATCCTTGGATTTTCCAGGTAATATTAAATAGGTTTACATCAGGTATTAATTGTACCAAAAAAGCCATTCATGTCTAATTCCTCTGTTTACAGACACTGTTGCACTGGAATGCCAGCAGGGCATTTTCATAGTCGAACCATGAGTCTGCTATTTGAGAAATTATATATAGGGTAAAGCACAGGTAAAGCAAATTTCTGATTAAAACTTTTTTCTTGAAAATTCTTACTTCTTTTCAGTCTTTCTAAAGGATTTAAAAAAAATTTTTTTAATGAATTTCATAGTTCCTCTAGAAAAATTTGCTACAATCTGGGAACCATAAATGTTAGGAAATCATTGTGAAAGAAAATGTAAAATTTTTAAAAACATTTCCTTATAATGTTACATGTAAACTTCTAAACCGTAAGCTGAGTTTAACGGGTAATAGTCATAAGGCAGATTGGTATAAACAAAATGTTGCAAAGGAAACCTGTGAAGGTTACTGACAAAAAGAAAAATCTCTAAAAATATGAAAGTCTTAAGACAACTTCAGCCATGTCGAAATTCTATTAGCTCTAAGATGGTTCACATAAAAACTCAATGGTCTCCAAAAGCATTTCTAATTCTTCCTCCATCCCACTGCTATCTCTTTTCTTCCTTCTGTTGCAGAAAAACTTTGCTTACTTTGGCATATTTTCTTTAGGTGTGTGTGTTTCTAATTAATATTTCTAGGCCATACTGCTCCACCCTGAACTAGAATGAGATATCAAACTGCTCCCTGTGTACAGATAATGTGTATTTCCCATAAGCACCTCACATATAGCATAAACTGACCATATGTCACCTTCACCACGAAGGTGAGGCTCTGTGTATGCTAATATAGTTACAGGAAAAACACTCCATTCACCGAGTCAGCAATCCAGACAGATGATTTTCTACTTGTCACTCAGCACCCTCAACTATTACAGAACAGTCTATTCAGAACTGTGAATCAGCATCACCATGTTCTAATTACATCTAGAAATCACTAAAATAGGAAGAAGTATTCAAATATTTTTGTATGTGATTCAATCTCATTTTCTCAGTCAACATAAATATGTACAACTTTATCTTCACAGCAAATCCATAATTTTTTAAGCATCATAGGTAAATATATCATATTTTTACAAGAGTATAAAAATATACATTAAATAATAAGTAAAAAATAATATCAATTTTCATGTACCCATAACCTGGATACAGAAAGAGAATATTTTCAGTCTTCAATGACCATAGAGGCTTTTTCTAACCCTACATTTCCAAACCTCACTTCCAGAGATATCTACTGTCCTGGATTTTGTATTACGCATTCCTTTACTTGTCTTTAGGATTTTACCACATGGATATATATTCCTAGAAATACATTGCTTAGCATCTCATGAATTTGAACTTTATATAAATTGAACCATATTATATATATTCTTCTGTGACTTATTTCCTTCATTCAAAATTAAATTTTTGCAAATCATCTACCTTGGTGTATATCATTGTGTTTTGCGTGTCAGAGTTGTGTAGCTTCACTTTACAAAAGCACTGCAGGGCTTCCCAGGTAGCGCAGCGATAAAAGAACCCACCTGCAGCGCAGGAGATTCAGGAGACACGGGTTCAGTCCCTGGGCTGAGAAGACCCCCTGGGGTAGGAAATCGCAAGCTGCTGCAGTATTATTGCCTGAAACATTCCATGGACAAAGGCACCTGGCAGGTTGCAGTGGGGTCACAATGGGTTGGACACAGCTGAGTACACACACGCACAGTTTACTTATCGCTTTGACTGCGACAGACATTTGAGCTGTTTTTAGTTTTTTTGATGTGACAAAAAACTCTACCATGAACATTTATATAAGCATAATTCCTTGTGCTCACAAGCAAGTGTTTGTCTGAAGTCTATATCTAGAAAGGGAATCACTGGGTCATAATAGATACACACACATATTCAAACCTTACTAGTCAGTGCCCAAGAGTTTTGAAAATATTTTCAGAATAAACTTCTTATGAATAAGAAGTTGCTTACAAAGTAAACTGGCTTATGAAAAAGAATTTTCATGTTAGCTTTAATTTATAAATTCCAAATTATCAAGTGGTTTATCATATTTTTACTTTGTTAAAGGCCATTTATGTTTTGCCTGTGAAATGTCTGTTCATGATTTTTGCTCATTTTTCTATTGGATTCTATGTTTTTTCTTTTCTCATTGATATTCTTCCTTTATTAGTTGCATGTGTTGCATATGTTTGGGTTTATGTGGGGTTTTTATTTTGGCATTTTTGCCTTGTTTATTTTTATGTGAAATCAATTATTTGGAATAAAAATAAACTTGATCTAGATACCTTTCTAAGTTCACACAGTAACTGCCTCTATTACTTTTGTGTAGTGTTTTAAAATGCGATAGCTAGCTTTTTGAGATTTCTGGACTCTCTTCCCACCGCTCATCTTGATCTGTACCTTCTCTATCGTCACTTTTATTGCCACATCCTGTTCAGTTTGCTTCCTCTCCTGGAAGTTTCCCCTCAGAGTGGCGCCCTGTCTGGGAAGGAAGCTGTGACTGGAGAGTTTAATGAACTCATGGGAACAAGAAAGCTCCGTTCCCTCCAGATATGACCTTCAGCCCTACTCTCCCTGCCGGGCCACAGCCCTCCCACCTCCAGTTGCTGCCTTCAGATAGGGCCTCTGTGTGTATTCCAGTCAGCGTCTCTTGGCTCTTTTGGGGTTATTCTGTTCTCAGTGTGATCAGATGTCCCGCTACTACCCCCCGTTTCGGTGCACATAGACGATGGTATCAGTGGTAAAGAATCTGCCTGCCAATGCAGGAGACACAGGAAATGTGGGTTCAGTTCCTGAGTCGGAAAGATCCCCTGGAGTAAGAAATGACAACCTGCTACAGTGTTCTTGCCTGGAAGATGCCATGGACAAGAAGTCTGGTGGGCTACAGTCATCGGGGCAGCAAAAAGTTGAATTCAACTGAGCACACATGCAAGCTAGTATCAATCTGATTCTTTGGCTCTTGACTGATTGCCCCTCATTACTCATACCTGGGGTTTGAGATGATACCTTGTATCAGCTTTTTTAAGTAAACAATGATCATTTTTTTTATGGCTTTGCTATCTAGTTGTTCTGTTTTTTTGTGGAGATTTGGAAAGATGCAAAACCCATGTCCCTACCAATCTTCCTAGAACTATTTTTACATTCAACATTTCATATCAGAAACTTAACAATTAGATATTTTTTTATGACATGAAAACACAGGGCATCTAAAATTTGTGTTCATGTTTAACTTCCAAGGAACTCTAGTTTAGCATCTAGAACAAAGATCATGAGCATAGATAATTTTAAGGATCCTCTCCTTGATCAAAGGTGGTAGCTAAGGAAAACTATACTAACAATGAATGATTGCTGTGAAGCTCTTTTATGTTTGTTTGTAAAAGAATAAACTTCTGTGAGAGAAATGTGGACAAGGAGACATGTAGACAACAGGGTCAGTATGTCAAGATGATTAAGAGTGCAGACTGGAGGCAAATTGTTTTCAAGTTCAAATTCAGCAATGCATGCATCAAGTAAGTTTGTATTTTTTTTGGATGCCAATGAATTAATTTTCTGAGTTCTACCTAAAGCTACTTATCTATCCATGCTTCAGATGTTTCATCTGTAAAATGGAGACAGTAATGATAAGCTTACCTCTTACCGTTATGGTGAGATATAAATTAGTTAATGAGTTAGGAAGCACTGCTGTTAATAAAGCTAGTGGATCTGATAGAATTCCAGTAAAATTATTCAAAACCCTTAAGGATGATGCCATCAAGGTGCTTCATTCAATATGACAGCAAATCTGGACGAGGCAGCAGTGGCCCCAAGACTGGAAAAGGTTAATCCTCATCCCAATTCCCAAGAAGCGTAGTACTAAAGAATGTGCTAACCATCAGACAAGTGCACTCATCTTCCATGCTAGTAAGGTCATGTTTAAAATCTTGCATGCTAGGCCTCAGCATTATGTGAACCAAGAACTTCCAGATGTCCAAGCTGGGTTTAATAAAGGAAGAGGAAACAGATCAAATGGCCAACATCTGCTGGATCATACAGAAAGGTAGGGAATTCCAGAAAAGCACCTACCTCTGTTTCATAGACTGTGCCAAAGCCTTTGACTGTGTGGATCATAATTAACTGAGGAAAAGAGATGGAAATACCAGACCTTCTTACCTGTCTCATGAGAAACCTGTATGCGGGTCAAGAAGCAATAGTTAGAAGCCTGTATGGAACAACTGATTGGTTCAAGATTGAGAAAGGAGTACGGCAGGGCTGCCTGCTGTCGCCCTGTTTGTTTAACCTACACGCTGAGCACATCATGAGAAATGTCGGGCTGGATGAGTTACAAGCTGGAATCAAGACAGGCGGGAGAAACATCAACAACCTCAGACATGCAGGCGATACCACTCTAACAGCAGAAAATGAAGAGGAAATAAAGAGCCTCTTGATGACGGTGAAGGTGCAGAGTAAAAGAGCACACTTAAAACTAAATATTAAACAATCTAAGCTTATGGCATTGGGCCCCATTACTTCATGGCAAATAGAGGAAAGGTGGAAGTAGTGACAGATTTCCTCTTCTTGGGCTCTAAAATCACTGTAGACGGTGACTGCAGGCATGAAATCAGAAGATGTTTGCTTCTAGGCAGGAAAGCGATGACAAATCTAGACAGTATGTTGAAAAGCAGAGATATTTCTCTGCTGACAAAGGTCTATATAGTCAATGCTAGTTGTCCCAGTAGTCATGTACGGTTGTGAGAGCTGGACTGTAAAGAAGGCTGAGTGCCAAAGAACTGGCAGAACTCTAAAGAATTGATGCCTTAGAACTGTGTGTTGGAGAAGACTCCTGAAAGTCCCTTGGACAGCAAGGAGATCAAACCAGTCAATGTTAAGGGAGATCAACCCTGAATATTCACTGGAAGGACTGATGCTGAAGCTGAAACTCCAGTATTTTGGTTGTCTGATGCGAACAGCTGACTCATTGGAAAAGTCCCTGATGCTGGGAAAGATTGAGGGCAGAAGGAGAAGAGGGCACCAGAGAGTGAGATGGTAGATGGCATCACCGATGAAATGGACATGAACTTGGGCAAACTTCAGGAGTTGGTGAAGGACAGAGAGGCCTGGCCTGCTGCAGTCCATGGGATCACAAAGAGTTGGACATGATCAGGTGACTGAACAACATCAAAATGAGTTAATATATGTAAAATGCATAGAGCATTACCTAGCATATAATAAGTGCTATGTATATGCTGACTAGCATAACCAGCTATTTGTCCATTAGACTTTCCACATTCACTAAAAATAACTCTCATATCTTGAATATGAAGTGAATAGAAGCATGATGATTAGGAATAAGTAGTTTACCATGTACATCCTTTTAACCCAACTCAGGTAACCCTATCTTTTCCAACGTTATGCATGCTTCGGTCACTCACAAAGCTTACTACAGGAGAAATGAGGGAGGGTCAAAGGAGGAAGCGGCAACCCACCCCAGTGTTCTTGCCGGAGACACCTCGTGGACAGAGGAGCCTGGTGGGCTACAGTCCGTGGCTACAGTCCAACCAAGAGTTGGACACGATGGAGCACTCATGCACGTGCGCAGGGGAGAAGCAGGATTAAAGTATCCACCTCCCTTTTAAAAATGTCATTCCCCAGAATTAAATTACTTTGTGTTTGGGCCATTTAAAGTAGAATTTTAGGTTATATTCTTGGCACAATTATTTATCACTGTGACACCTGGAGATAACTCCAGTTTCCACCCAGTTAAAATATGCAATTTTCCCTCCAATTTTCTAGGGTATTCCTTTTTTTTTCTCTTCCGACATGGAGACTTTTCCAAAGATATTCATTATAAGTAAGAGGCCTTCCTCTGACTAATTCCTAATTACTGGCAGATTCACATCCCCAAGTGTTTAAAGTAATTTTGAGAAGAGAAAAAAGAGATAAGCCTTTGCATGCTTCAAGAAATTTTGAATTCTCAGAATGCCGATTACCCAATTTTCTCAGTTCTACCTGAAGTATGTGAAAAAAATGAAACTCCATTTCCATTTACTTCATGACATACCTTGCAGTTACATGAAGAGAAAATCCTAAATTAAACATCTTCATTCACTGCTATGCCTTTTGAGCCTCTTTTTGTCCATTTAATCACTAAAACATCACTTCTAAAAATTGGGAACAGAGAACTAACTTTGTGATTCAGTATTTTTTCATGAATTGTAGCATAGACATTTCTATGCCCTTTTTCTTAAAGAAAACATCAAATTTAAATTCTGCTGAGCATGTCTTTCTATGTCTTAATTTTAGGCTGACACATTGGACCGCTTCCTACCGATGCCAACAGGGGCACAGTATGTTCAGAGATGAGCAGTGGGATACACCGCACATCCTGGGTGTCCTCCCCACAACGCCAGTCAGCGCTGAACTGAGACCGGTGGCCCTGCCTCTGACCACGGCTAGTCACCCTCCACTCAGGGTCAGGACTCTGAGTCACTTGTCACATTCCCGTGTCTGCACTCCACCATGGGAAAGACAGCGTGTACAAGGCCAGGCAGGTCAACATCATCAGAGGGAACTTTCAAGGAAGTTTTGTGTTATTTTTACTTTTTTTTTTTTTCTTTATCTTCTATCTTAGTCACTGAACATGGGTGACTTGGTTGTTTAACGCGACACACACAGACCACGAACACGTACTTATACAGACTCATTTGTGGGACTGTTCAAGACCTCATCTGAAAGACCAACAGTGAACAAAACCAGAGAACAGAAGTGAGAAACAGGTTTCCAGTGAGTCAGGGAACACGCAAGAAGGAAAAGGGGTATAAAGTATTTTTAAAAATTTCTCATTAGAGAGTTCTGCAAAGACTAGTCAGCTCTCATCAAACCAATTTCCTCTTCCTTCTGGGCACACAACTGAACAGTGGTCCCTGGCTGCCCTGACGATTAGATGCGACCACTGGAGTTCTGCATGAGGGAAGGTGGGTAGAAGTCATACCCCCACTTCCAGGCCTTGTGCATATGAAATACTCCTACACCTCAGTTCTCTATCTCTTTGTCATCTGCCTATTGAAATCAACCCCCAGGGTGACATCGGCTGTCTGGCTGGGTAATAGCCATGTTATCTATCATCCTAGTCTCTGAAAGACGGTGTCTTATATACACATTCCCCGACTGATGATCAGAAACACCAGGAAGGGTTTTACATGAAGGAGAAATTAACTTATTTGTGTTAAGTTGCTGAGATTTTGAAATTTCTCTGCTACAGAAGTTAGTTACCTAATATAGCTCCTGAATATGGGTATGCTGGTAAAATATATTACTATAAGCAGAACTCAGTTAAAAAAAAAGAAAAGCCTTCAAAACCCACTTATCTAAGAATGTGTATACACACACTTACATATATATGTACATATATCACTATTCATTTATTGAATAAATGAACACATAAAAATGTAAAAAAACTAACATGCGAACAATACATGGGCTGGTACTGTGTCTGTATGTTCACAACTGAACACATAGTGTCTAGAATGTTGCTTTACACATAGGAAGAACTCAACAAATTTTTCTAATACGTACATACATAATCCATCTCATGATCCCTCTTCTCTATTATTTTCCCGGATTCTTTCTTCATACCTCTCACAATTTCAACCATCTCCTATATGAGGTCATACCCTATGATTATTAGGTTATTAATCATCAGGTTAATAACTTTATTGATAAAAATCTAATTGTGATGACAATGATAATTTACTGAACACTTACACTGTGAAAGACTTTGTGCTTAAGGACAACTTGTGGGTTTTTCTTCATTCCTAACAATTTAATGAAGATTCTGCAATTTTGTCTTTATTACAGAGAGGAATTTGGATAAATTAAGCTCTTGAGGAGATCACAGACAGCACATGTTAGAAACAGACTTAATTTAGACGCTATGACTCCAGTGGCAACTCAACTACCTCCCACCCTAATCAACAATAACCTGTCTCCCTAATTCTAGCTCCTTAGAAGCTCAAAGAAGGTGGCCACCAGGAGTGCACTGCTGGGTATCAGGATATCAAAGCAGAGCTATGAGTCTGATCAAAAGCTCTTTTGTACTTTTTAAGGTCTTGTCCCCATTCACACAAGTTTTTCATGAATGAAGTCAGTAAAGGTTACTTGTATAAAGAATGACTTCTGAGACTAGTCCTCTCAGAAGCATAAGGACAAAGAATAGGCCAAAACCCAGATTCGCATGAACAATATAGATAAAGTTAATTGGAAAGTTTTTCCTTGTATTACAGAGCCTGGGTTTTGAAGTCAGATGTATCTGAGTTCCGATGCCATTTTAGTCTTTCCTTAGCTTTAATACAGGCCTTCCTGGTAGCTCAGATGGTAAAGCGTCTGCTACAATGCGGGAAACCCAGGTTCGATCTTGGGTCGGGAAGATCTCCTGGAGAAGGAAATGGCAACCCACTCCAGTATTCTTGCCTGGAAAATCCCATGGACTGAGGATCCAGGTAGGCTACAGTCCATGGGGTCGCAAAGAGTCGGACACAACTGAGTGACTTCACTTCACTAGCTTTAATACAGTTAAGGCAACTGTGATCAGTTTCCTTATCTGTAAAACAGGTTTAAAAATACACACCTCATAAGGGTTGTTAGTGGATGGTTGGTTAAATGACAATGTCCTTAATGAACTTAACAAGAGTGAAGTAGGTAATAAGTTTTCCAAGTGGCAACTACAGTCATTAATAGAAGTAGTTTTAATAGAATATCCTATTTCTGCCACTGGGGATCATCCTCAGGTTGAACTAAATATTCCAAATTGCCAAAATGCTTTTTGAGAGTTTTATATCACATTATTTTTTTTTTTTTGAATGTAATAGGAAACAGAAGGAAAATGGGCTAAGATGCCAACAAAAAAGAGAATAAACAGATGGAAACTTTCAAATCTAAAAGTTAGATCAGAGGTGTATAATTAAGAATGCTAGAAAATATGTGCTCCTCAGAGCAGTTACAGGCAGTTTTGACAAGCCCCCTAAAAATCAAGCAGTTCAGCAAAACATGTCTCCTTCCCATGTCCTTCACTACAAAATCTGTTATTTAAGAAGCATGTGAAAATCACCCTGAAAAACACATGGCACATGTGTTTCTCTGAATTAACAATAGAAAAAGTTAATGGATTATAATGGAAAGATTTTAGAGAAATTTTGGATATTTTACTATTCATGAGTGATCAGAGAAGGCTGAAATACCCCCAAATAACCTTAGATTTCTCACATTTTCTAACAACTTTATTAACTAACCTTATATACTCCCTTCCTGGAGGCTTACCGGGTGGATCAGTGGTAGAGAATCTGCCTGCCAATGCAGGAGACACAGGAGACACAGTTTCAGTCCCTGGATTAGAAAGATCCCCTGGAGAAGGAAATGGCAACCCACTCCAGTATTCTTGCCTGGGAAATCTCGTGGACAGAGGAGCCTGGTGGGCTACAATCTGTGGAGTCCCAAGAGTCGGACAGGACCTCGTGACTATACAACAACAAATCCCTTCCTATAGCTAATGCATCTCGGTAGACCACTCTCTTTACACAATTCTGTTGGAGCCGAGGGCCCACGGCCACTTACCCACTGTTGATGTCATCGGTCCTGAGACTTTTCCCGAGGATATCACCATCGCTCATGTATCCACCAACGTCGACTTCAGCAGACATGTCCAGGTCACTGCTTGCTTTCTCACTCATGTCAATCTGTGACATGTTTCCCAGTCGAGAGACAGCCGCTCGACGGAGAGGCGTAGTGTACATGAACCTTGAGGGGTCTGTGTGGATGAATCTCCCAGTACCGCTGCGAGGGTAGCCGGCACCCAGCGACGGAGCATCTCCAGCCTGAAGTCGAGGGCACGCCTGGCCCAGCCTCCAGGCCATGGGGGTGGGCCGGCCTGTCAAGTTGGGTATGGTCCTGCCGTTCACCTCCGTTGTTACGGTGCTGTCAAATGTTGTCTCCAGGGTGCTGTCAAATAAAACAGAGCAGTCACTGGACGCTGGCTCACCCGGGGCCACCGACCCAGAGTGCATGAACACGGGAAGGCTTATAGCTGAGAGTCATTTCTCGGAGTGATGTCCATTTTCATGGAAGTCAAACTATACATTCATTTCGAGATTTCTCAACACCTCTGTAGGTATCAAAATGTAGGAAGGGGCATTCACATAGCTTTTTCTTTTTGCTTTCCAACAAAGGCCATCATTACACTTTAGGTAAAACAATGTTTCATATTCTCAACTAACCCTTAATTTAACTCATTGCAGCCTTCCTGGAACTTTTCTGAAAGTAAACCACAATTAGTTTGAAACTCTAACATCCCTCCTCAGATGCATTTTAACTACATCTGCCATTGCTATTTAAGGCAGGCATGAAAATCCATTTAGCAGGGATGGTGGTAGTTCAGTAGCTAATTCAGACTGAATGGGAAATTATATGAAGAGATGGATAGGAGTAAAAAACATCACTGGATAGGTGCTGAGAAGTCACCAGTTGATTGTCACATAAAATTTAAGCGAGAAAAGAGTAAAGGGAAACTAAAATCCCTTCTTTATCATTATAAGAAGTTAAGCAGTTGCTGTAATTTTTTCTTTATTGGCCCCCAAACAGGCAGAACTGAAGAAGACCTGTGGCTTATCTGGGTCCCACGAAGACTGGACATCGTCTCTTCTAAGTTCTGCCTCAAGTCTGCTATGTTTTTAACTGTTCTCATTCTTCTTGTTTCAGGGTCTTCACCTAGAAAAGTAACACAATCATTTGTTATTAATGTCATTTATTGTGTATATGTATATATGAGCTCCTTTTATCAAAACTGAAAAAATAGGTAGAGAATTCCAAATAACTATTATCATCTGAAATTATAATTCTTTGTTCTACAAATAAAGTGTGAATAGAAACAAATGTAATGCTAAAAGTAATAATTTGAAGTGGTGATAATATAATAATATTTCTTAGGTCTATGAGCTTAACTGTTGCAAAATGAGAGTTACTAGCTCCATGTTTCTGAGCTTAATTTAAAAATCTGCAACTATTTGGATCCTAATTATTTCCATAATCACCTGTTTCAAAGTGTGCTCATAGAAGCTGAGATAACCTTATGTAGCAAGTATACATTTGGACTTAGGTGAATAAGATGGAGGCCTTTTCTCATAGAAGCAATATCTTTTCAAGACTTTCAACAGACTAATGAACAAAGATTCAGAACTGGATTTGTAATTATTTCTCCACTTTCTACAGGGAACCAAATCATGCACATACATCAAGAGTTCGAACAAAGTCTTAGGCATCTAGTCCAGGAACAAGTCTACGCATAAAATAAACAGCTCTGCCAGGGTGACAAATGCTGGCCTTATACAACCTCAGCATAGCATTTAGGGGCAGAGGCGGCATTAAGCCAGTTTGTTTATGGCCATGGAATAAAGTCCAGGCCAGTGACCATTTCAAGCTGGTGAATCTGGAAATCAGAACATGGAAAGGGAGGAGAGAAATCATAGTCTCCATTTTGTTCAATTTAGCTCAGGAGTATATCCAACGATTAGGAATTTTAAATAAAAAGAAACAAGGAATTAAAAAAAAAGGTGAGAGGAAGGGGAATGAATGAATTAAGGAGACAGAGGTATGGGAAGGAGAGGGGGAAAGAAGAAGACAAAGGAGGGGATGGTAGGGAAGGAGATGCAAAAGGGAAAGAAGGAAAAGAAAAAAACAAGAAGGAAAAGTGAAGGTAGAAAACAGCAGGTATTAAATTCCAGAATAAAGACTGTAACATAAACAAGCCAAAGTCCATATCTAAACTCTGTCTTAAGAATATAGGTAGATCGTCAACCTGTTCACTTTTCTTCCACAATATTCATGCCAGATTTTTTAAAAATACAGAAAAAGTGTACCCATTTAACATCCGTATAGCATTTAACATCTATAATAGAAACTTACAGTTGGTGGGGACTTCAGAGATTATCTGGCCTTACCTACCAGCCAATGAAGGAACAAATCTTTGTCTCATTAGCCAGGTGGCCATGGATATCTATCTGAAACCTCTAAGATTAGAAAGACTTTCTCTTCTCCAGTAAGAACGGATTCTTTCCAATATTAGACTAATTAGATCTAATTATAAAAACAACTCTGAGGATGAGTAATAATTTGTCTACATTTAACTTCCACCCAGGGATCCCAATAACTCTGAAACCAATGGAACAACTTTAAACTACTTTACCATGGTGGCCCCTCAAAAAGACAACCGCTAACTCCCTGTTCAGCCAAATATTACTAGCTTGTTCATTTTTCTTCATCCTGGATGGTTGTCAAAGCAACCACTACTCTTCTGCCAGTCTGCAAATCTATTCCTTTTAATTTACAAATTATTTGAGTTGTTGAAATATGATTAATAACTGTATTATTATTTTAAACTTAGAAAATATTGAAAAACCTCCCTAATTATCTATACAGAAGATGCATGCATGTGTACACACACACAGGAATATTACTCAGTCATAAAAAGAATGAAATAATGCCATTTGCAGCAACATGAATGAACTTAGAAATTATCATACTATGTGAAGTAAATCATACAGAGAAAGACAAATATCATATGATACCACTTATATGTGGAATATAAAAGAAATGATACAAATAACTTATTTACAAAACAGAAGCTGACATAGAAAGCAAACTTATGGTTAGCAAATGGGAAAGGTTGGAGGGGATAAATTAGGAATTTAGGAATTTGGGAGTAATATATACACACTACTATATATAAAGTAAACAAGGATCTACTGTATAGTACAGGGAACTTCACTCAATATTTAGTAATAACCTATATGGGAAAAGAATCTGAAAAAAACTATGTAAGTATGCATGTATTTTATTTATATATATATATAAAACTGAATATATATATATATATATAAAACTGAATCACTTTGTTGTACACATGAAAACAATACATTGTAAATCAACTCTACTTCAATAAAAAAAGAAATTAAAAAGTCACCCATTGTATCCTCATGTACATGGCATAAACTTTTCCAATCCTAATCCATGTGATTTCTAACCTAGTAGATTAATATATGTTTAAATATCAGAACTGTATTTAACTTAGCCCTTAACACTCTAATTATACCTTCTCCAGAAATTCTTCCTATCCTCCTCTGCATAAATATAACACAGCATATTTGAGAAATGGTTATAAATAAGTCTATCTCTTATTTCCAAATAATTTGGCAGAACCCTGAGGGAAAAGGAAGGCTTTGTAAGAAAAATCTTAAAGGGTGACTACAGCCGTGAAATTAAAAGATGTTTGCTCCTTGGAAAGAAAGTTATGACAAACCTAGACAGTGTATTAAAAAGCAGAGACATTAATTTGCCAAAAAAAGGTCCATCTAGTCAAAGCTAGGGTTTTTCTAGTAGTCATGTGTGGATGTGAGAGTTGGACCATAAAGAAAGCTGAACACTGAAGAATTGATGCTCTAGAACTGTGCTTTAGAAGAGTATTGGAGAAGACTCTTGAGAGTCCCTTGGACTGCAAGGAGATTGACTTTAGTCAATCCTAAAGGAAATAATCCTGAATATTCATTGAAAGGACCGTTGCTAAAGTTCCAATACTTTGGCCATCTGATGCAAAGAGACAACTCATTGGAAGAGACCCTGATGCCGGGAAAGACTGAAGGCAAAAGGAGGAGGGGACGACAGAGGGTGAGATGGTTAAATAGCATCACTGACTCAATGGACATGAGTTTGAGTAAACTCTGGGAGATGGTGAAGGACAGGGAGGCCTGGCGTGCTGCAGACCATGGGGTCACAAAGCATCAGACACGCCTGAGCAGCTGAATAACAACAGAAAAAAAATATCATTACAGTCAAAGGAATAGCAGAGGTAAAGACAGGGATTTACTAAAAGTGGCAGAAAAAAAGTAATAGTGAAGGATGAGACCAAACTGGAGACACACCAATGTTAATACTGACGTGGTGGTATATCTAACACGTCACACAGTAGAGAAGCCGATGATTCTAAGTGACGGTAAGAGAAGAAGAGTCTTAAAGAGGAAAGTGTTGAGATGACTTTTACTGGAGGGAGTAAAGAAAGACAATATTGCCCTTGTACAAGTTTCCCAAAATACACCTTTGCATGTGCCCTGTCACCGAGCCCTTTCCCTCAGGGAGAACTTTCACACTGCAATCAAATTAATTTCTTAATATTAAAACCTGCCAATTTCTTAATGTTAAAAACACTGATATTGGAATTACTTTCAACATATTTTACATAAACTTTAAGAACACTGTATTTTCAGACATTCCATTTTCACTCAGCATTTTTTTAAGCATCTTTATCACATTTTAAGTTTCCTTCATCCAATCCAACAGCCATCTTAAGTGCTTGGACTCTTCCCATTGAATCCACTGCTTGTTTACACAGCCTCCCTCATGTTTCAGAACCATCACCTCTCTCCCTCCTCTGGTTTTTCTCCTCATGACATCCACTCATGACACTGCACCACTCATAACTACCAGACAAATGAACATTTTCCCCCCAGCACTTACTGAACAGAACATAATCGCTGCCTCATTCATGTCAGGAAAGATAATAACCAAATCAAAATTTATTGCAGTAAATGTTCTCAATGACCCACAAAAGGCAAGATAAAGTTAACTGTACTTGCAAACCCCCTAAGGATGGCACAAGTTTGAAACAGCTTGTAAATTTGTATCTAAGTGATGTCTAGAGAAACCATGGTGGGGAGAGAATGTCAACCTAAAAGGTCAAATATAAAAGCATAAATAATATTAGATATTTAGTAACAAAAATAAGAAGAAAATGTATTTAGTGAGAAATGTATTTAGTCACAAAAATGTATTCCCTTTCACTTTTATAACCTTAAATCTAGCTATTATTCCTGAAGGAAGCCTCCTAAGTGTCAGACAAAATAGTAAAGGCTTATACACACATTTTCCCGAAGGCCATATTCTGAAATTCACTTCGAGTCTTCAACATTAGTGTGAACTATTTTCTCTTTGCTGGGAGCATCTCTTCTCTGAGCAGGACACAGAATACAGGCTCAGTTTGGTGCCTCTGCATTTTTACTTAATGGCAGACAGACCACTTAAACTGTGTGGTCCTGCTCTTATTTTTCAGGCTTTAATTACATGCATTGTAATTAACACTACCAGTCCTGTTATCTTTTAGGAGGAAAACAAATTATATACGAATGAACTTCATTCACAGAGAATTATATCTTCTACAGTAACCATATTACAAATGTTATTTTTTAGAGTTTAGCTGTCTGATTTATTTGGAGAAATCACCCTAGTTTTATGGATTACCCCCAACACAGGGAGTTGGATACAAAATTTTTCAACTCATCAGGGTAAACCAGACACTTTGGGGGGCAAAAATAACATAATATAGCTAGCAGTTTTACTAGTTACCTTTTAAATATTCTCCTATGTAGTTATAACACAAACCCTAATCTGTCTGATTTATTAGAAGATATAAGAATAAAGAGTTGAACTCAGGGAACTCTGACTAAAAACTAACTTGGAAGAAGCCATTTTGAGTCAGAAGCAGAACCCAGTTAAGCACGTGGCAGAAATCCTGAAATTCCTGTGTGCTATGGGCTTGGATATATTTACCAACTTAAAATGCATCATTATTTAGGGAATTGCCTTGCAATGCTTCATTATCCTGATATGATTATTCATATCAGAGCTATTTGAATAAACTCTTCCTCTTACTTTCTCATCTGCATTTTTGAATACTGGCATCTGTTGGGGGAGAAAAAAGCCTTACGGAGTACAGTCCCATAAATACAATTAGCAGATACTGTTTAAAAACCATGGACTACACAGACACCCATGGAGAGCTGACCCTCTGACAGTAATGCTCCAAGTTATTTATGCACAAAAAGGCATGTGTCATATACACACCCACCCACAGCCTGCTATAATTTAACAGAACAACCAACACATGCTGTCAGAAGACTTCACTCTGGTCATATCTTTGAAAATACTTACATAAGAGGTACTCGGAACAAGATAAATGCTACCACTTTCAAGGCAAAAGACAAATGTGATTTGATTCTACAGTTTCAGATGATCAACAGAAGAAAAAGGAGTCTTAAGGATTAAGACTCCTTCTCTTGCCTTTGTACTGGAGGCAGTTTTTTTTTTTTTTTTTTTTTTTTAAATGAGCAGCAGTTCATCACAGAAATCACACAATGGTGAAGAAGTAAATCTTCAATGTCTGGTCACCTGGTATATTCAGGTTCAGAAATCACCATTCCTTCACCTGCAGAAACATTCCTCTTTGAAAGCTAAGCTGACATGCAGAATGGAGTGGTATCTGCCTCTCTGTCTCCCTAAGCTCTCTTCCTCTTAAGCTGGTTCACTGAGATTCCAGAAAATCTCACAAAACCTCCCGAAACAGGAAGGTCTACAAAGACAATAAAAGCAAACCTGTATTTGGCATCAACTGAATGAATCAGAAACAAAGAGATCACTGGTCTGGTTTAGTTCTTATGAATATAAGGGGTCCTATATGAAGGCCTTTGTGGAAATAAACACAGTGATATAAAAGAGGATGTGGTCAATGGTTAAATGCTTATGAGTTTTTGAAGAAGGCACCCTGTGATATAAATATGGTTCAGTACAGCCCTGGATTTAAACTATTTCAGTTCACTTTCATATAGTTTACCTATTCAGGCAAGTGGCAAACTAAAGAGTTACTTCAGACTTATTCATACCCAGTTAATTAAAGATTATGTCAGAAGTTACTCCTAACAATCATGTCATCAAAAAGGCCTAGTTTCTAAGCATCAGAATAGTTCACACTCATCTACATAGAGATTTAAATAGTTTCAATGCACACACTCAGAAATATTTTTTGTCCAACACTTTTTAAAGAGTGAGTCAAGCTGTCAGAAGAGACCTCTGCATTTCTGGAAGTGTAACTAGAATGTATGGTGCTGTCACTGAGGTACAAACAAGGCCATCTATTCAGACACCAGGGAGGCAGCAGGAGAAAGTTGACTACACAAAAAACTGACCCACGAGCCTCATCATTCTTCATGCCAAATCTGTGGTGAGGTCACCTTGAGAGAAGTTGAACAAACAGGCCCTACTGATGACTATGTGAAAAGCACATTTGGAGTTTTAAATCGTGAACACTTAATTATGGCTATCTAGACTCTGAACCAATAATGCCCAGGACAGGTGCTTGCTATTCCCTTTCCCCACGTAGACTTTACAACTACTTCTCATAGTTCAGTTTGCCAAAGACAATCATTTCAAGACAGAAGGAATTTAAAATTCTTTTGAGTCATGATGTTTTTTTTTTTTAAGTCAGTAGGAAGAACAGAAGCTCTATGGCTCATGCAAAAGGGCATCTCCTTAAAACTCCATCCTCCTTTCAGGAGCAGACCCGACTTACCCAACAAGTCAGTGTAAAGGGCCTCTTCCAGATCGCCCAGCATCGTCAGGATGACGTCTTCATCCAGATGGGCTGTGCCTTCCCGCAGGCAGCTTTCTCCCTCCTCCTCAGCCCAGCTCCGGCTGAGGCTGCCGGGCCTGGAGGACACATTTTCGTCTTCAGACCAGCTGTCTTCATCACTGTCACCTTCCAAGCCTCTGCTGGAAGTCCACTCCTCTAAGTTCCCACTGCCTGAGCGGCTGGCGGGCAGGAGGCTCCAGGCCCCAGGGAGGCTTGTGTGATACAGGGACTGCACAGAGCGGGATGAGCACCTGGAGAGGGAGCGCCTCTCTGCGTAGCTGGATTCCCTCTGGCTGGCCTTGGCGGCATTTCCAAACCAGTTGGAAATGCGCACAGCAGGGCGCCTCTCCCCCTCGCTGGTGAGGGACAGGCTGGTCAGAGATTTCTGCTTCTGGAGACAAGCTCTCTTTGGCCTTCCTTCTTTGCTCCGAAACACAGAGAGTCCAGCCGGCCGCTGCATGGCTCTCTTTATTGGCTTCTTTTTCAGTTAGACTTCATATTGTCTTTCGCTTATAATTAACACATGCACTTCAAGAAAAGTCCAGGCCAGGCTCAGACATTCATGTTAGATTCTAGAGCTGCAGCACAGTCAATGAGTTGCCCACGATTCGGCTTGCCACGTCATCACCCTCATCAGCAGTACTCACAAACATTTTGCTTGGACATATCGGAAGCAGAAGAGAGTTCACCAGACACTTCTCCAGCTGCAAAGTAGCCCAGGAAGCCAACTACGTTTTCCAGTCTTCATCCAATCACATGTCTCAGCAGGGAGATGGGTCCACATTTCCCTCTATCGCTTCTGTGTTCCCAAACGCGAGGAAGTAAAGCACAAGCACCCCAGATGTCTCTGACTGTGTTTCCCCCCCCCCCCCCGCCCGTCTCTCACCAGCCCTTCACTGATCTGGGTCTGCAGCCCTTAACTCCGGAGGAACTGACACGGTGTGGCATGCAGAGCCTCCTCCTCAGAGCCCCGTAAGAGCAGATTAAGCGCTGAAGCCAGCCCTGCACGAGCCTCTCGTCTTTTAGTATTCCACCTGCATTCGGAGATCTATGGCTCTGCCCTGCTGCTGCAGTGGATGCTGCTGGCTGCCATGGCAGCAAACATCCTGCTAAATTAAAACAGAGGCACGGAAGCGGCTGTCCAGCCTAGCATGCCACAGGTTTCAAAGCCAAGCCTGAATGAGATGCTGCACGATTAACCCTCTTCACGTTTAAATCACTCTAGGCTACCCCGCCTCAGATACAGAGGCATGCGCGCGGGCGCACACACACACTCACACACACACTTACTCACTCACTCTCACACATAACACACACTCCACGACACTGAGAATGACAGACTAATTCTCCATAGCTGCAGGCAGCCGAAGCAGGCAGACCTGCCTCCCGAATGTTGGGATTCGTGCTATAAAAGCACAAATCAAATTCAAGTGTAAAGGACCTAAAAAATAGAGCATGACACTCTCCACCGGCAGGCAGATAATGGCTTACAGGGAAAGACTTCACCTTCTCTTTTAAAGAGCAAATTCAAGGGCTTTTTATTTTGAGGATGTTTAATTTTATACAATCCTACTGTACAATAAAAATCAAGATTTCGTCCTAAAAAATAGCAAAAAAATTTAAAAAATAGCAAAAAATAAAACCTTTAAAAGTTTTTCTTTTTTTTTTTTTTAATTTTGAGAAGGGATATTTTTACTCAAAGCATATAATTGAGAGTTAATGGCTAAGTGTGTGGAAGACAGTGACATGCCAAAAACATAAGATGTATATTGTGTTTTCTGACATGGAGCATTTTTCCTAGTCTATTCTATAAACCTATCACTGTGTAATCAGCTCTTTATTTTTAATCTTTTGATAAAAAGCAGAAAACCTAAAGGGTAAATTTCTTGTATTTATCTTGCACTGGTTACAATTACCATCCTGAAATTCTGATTTTAGGAAGACTTTGAAAATACTTATCAAGTGTAGTAGAGACCACATTCTACTGAGAGCTAATGAGAAGAGTATCAAGGAAAAGCTTATGAGAGTGTTTCTGTCCGTAAACATTCCTCTCTAAAAGGGGAAAGCATGGAGAAACAGATTAAAATATTTATGTCATTCAAAGTGATATAATTCCCTAGCACATAATTTTCTGAGCTAATATGATCAAATTAATTCTGATTTTTCACCTCTTATTACTAACTTCAACTAGGGGTCGTTGTTGCTATTTGCTTAGTCATGTCAGATTCTTTTGCGACCACATGCCAGGCTCCTCTGTCCATTGGATTCACCAGGCAAAAATACTGGAGTGGATTGCCATTTCCTTCCCCAGGGGATCTTCCTGACCCAGGGATTGAACCCAGGTCTCCCGCATTAGCAGGTGGATTCTTAACCACTGAGCCACCAGGGAAGGCCGAGGCTGGGGGTAGGGGATGCCCAATCCTCTAACTATATAAATTATCATTACAATGTATACTGCCTACACCTTTACATATGGTAACAACGTACTCTGCAAAACTGTTTCTTACGCTCAAGCTTAAGAGGGACCACCAGTACACAGATACATAAAAGAGAATCAAATGGAAAGAATGGCAATTATTTGCGATAAAAAATGTTGCGACTCAATGAACCTGTGAATTGTAAGTACAGATTCTCAATTCTCCACTTGTCAAAAATAAATTATGTTTATATAAAATGTGCTTAAGTCTCCCCTGGTGGCTCAGTGATTAAGAATCCCCCTGCCAATGCTGGAGCCTCAGGTTTAGTCTCTGACGCTGGAAGATCCCACCTGCTGCACGCAGATCAACTCTTGAACTTGTGCCCTAGGGCCTGGGAGTGGCCGCTACTGAAGCCTGCCTGCCCTAGGGTCTGTGCTCTGCAACGAGGAGCCACCCAATTAGAAGCTCACACACTGAAACTAAAGCGCAGTCCTGCTGGCGGCGGCCAGGGAAAAGCCTGCGCGGCAACAAAGACCCAGCACAGCCAGAAATAAATAATAAATAAATATATCGTGCTTACATAAAACGAAGGTACATAGCCTAAATCACAGAAGCCAAAAACTGTCCTACATCATTTCATAAAGTGTTGTTTTTAAAGATTAGAATGCTACTCCACTTTGGAGTTTTGTTTTGCTTTGTCTTTCTTCATTGGGAGTTATTGTGATCCAGTGAATCACTAGATTACAAGACCAGAGTAAATTTGTTAAGGTTAGAAAACATTAATTTGTATGATAGGTATCATGCTGAAGTACACATGTAGCATCTTCTAAAGTCTTACAGATTCACCAAAAATGGAATTCTTATGCTTTAAGCATCAAGAGTTGAGCATATATAAGTAAAAGCAATAATGATGCCCTCTCTTTATACAAGGAAACTTGTGTAACAGTCAGCTTAGGCCAGCGGTTCTCAAACCTAAATGTTCAGAACCTGTCTGAGGGTTTATTACAACTTATCTGGTGGTGCCCCATTCCCAGCCCTATTCATTCAGACAGTCTGAAAGGAGCTTGAGACTTTGCATTTCTAACATATTCCCAGGTGATGTAGTTGATACTGCGGGCTCTGGAACCCCACTTTAAGAACGTATAGGCTGAGACTAGTGGTTTTCAACTGGGTCCTCCAGAGGTGATATTTAGCAGTATCAGGAGACAGTTTTATTTGCCACAAATAGGGGAGTGGTGTTTCTGACACCTGGAAGGTAGAGGCCAATGATGCTGTTACACATGCTACAATGACAGGGAACCTCCTCCCACCCAACAAAGAATTATGCAGACTACGTATCAGTGGTTCCAAGGTTGAAAAATTCTGGCTTAGATTAAGTTATACTGTATTTATAAATGATTTAGAAATGTCAGTGGCTTACATTAACAAAGATGCACTTTTGCTCACATTAATGTCCACTCTATGTTGGCTGCAGTTCTGATCCAGGTACCCTTCATACTAAGAACCATACTGAAAGAGCAACTTCCCATAGTCTGGGATGTGTTGATGTGAAAGAGGGAAAAAGAGATGAGAAATACCAGATCCTGCTCAAGAATGGCTGTCATTTTTCCATTCATGATTATTGGTCAAATGAATCCACATGGTCCATTCTGATCCAGTGGAGCAAAACATATAATCTTCCTGTAGGAGTGAATTTAGGAAGGGGTGGCTAAGCTCACTGGATTCAGTAATGAGGGGGTGGTTATTCTGAAGACATAATCCTAATAGAGAAAAGGATCAAAAGGGCATTTGTGTTTGTTTCTTTGTTTAAAGACACTGTCAACTTGTAGTTATAGTAGTTCTTCCTCTGGGAACCATATCCTTAAGTCCTTAAGTTTACCCTGAACAACAGCTGGGAACCTAATTATTGCTTCTCTAGAGGCAGTTATCTCTACTTACTTTGGGAGTACATTTAAACATGGGTGTATTCATACGTATTTATATTAAACTGTTTAAATCTATGTTACACAAGGTGGAAGAGCAAGCCTCAGAGCATAAGAGACAAACACGCCCAATCAATGCTGAAAATGTGAATCACTCTAATTTAGCCCATACCTCACATAAAACATAGCTACTACAATGTTCTGAGAAGGAATGTTTTTGAGCTGTTTAGTAAGCATAATTATAAAGTAACCATTTAAGTAGAAAATCTAAACTGATTTAAAACGACCTGAGCTTGATCATCTTAGTCTTTATAAACGTCCAAGAAAGAGGCAAGATAAATGATCATTTACAAAGGTCTTAAATATGAAGTATTTCCCATTATTCAATACAAAGTCTGTAAAGTCAGAAAAAGACACATATAACCATTAGTTTATCTCTTTGTTTAATCTAAATTCTTACTTCCTGAATCTATCCAAATATTTAATTACGTCTGTACAAATGACATATTGGCTTTGCTGATTCTGTTTCAGCTTGGCATCTACCATCATTTTTCAGTTGAATATAAATTCTAGATAAAGGTTAAAAAGTGGATTAAATAAATGTGATATACATTGGTGGATAGCCTTATGCCAAACAAGGGACATGTGCGGATATATGTACTAAAATATATCTAAAAACTTTCTAAATGATTCCAGTGAAATGAAAAGTAGAGCTCACTTTACATCTGGCAGAATCTCTTGGCACTTGATGAAAGGGATGGTTTCTGAGGCCAAATTCTTTTTGTCAATGAAATAGAGAATAAAACCCAAGCCAAGCAGTAAAATCTAAACCGTTAATTCAGCTGAACTTGTAATGTTGAGAGCATGGCATGACTCCTAAAGGATAGGCTGGAAGCAAGAAGCTCATTCACTCTGTGTCACAAATTACATGAAACACATCACCTGACTGCAATACTTAATAGAAACATCATCATTAGATTGGGTGAGTATTACTAGTTTGCTCCCCAAGAACATGGGGAACATGGGAAACAATAGGAAACTTGAGAGAAACACATAGAGACTTTGGAGGGATAGAAGGTTTCCAAACTGTGAAAGTCCTGGAATTCCTCTAGAAAATGCTATTTTTATTGAGTGTCATTCATTTCTGATATTTATATTTACACCTCAATTTAACTACATTTTTAACTTCTGGGACCATTTAATCACGAAGACACTGTTCTTATAAATTCACATGAGTTATATGACAAGCTGAGCTTCCTAGGTAACTTAGTGAATCCCTCTAACAATTCTGCTTTTCAAAATGAACCATTCAGGTTTGCTCTCTAACAGTATCAGAGAACTTTATAGGTCATGCATCTCATAGGTCACGCAATAGAGGTGCTCTTAATGTTTGTTTAAGCACAAAAGGGGATTTTTTTGAGTAACACAACATAAACGGGCAGGGAAGAGGGGAGAGAGAGTTTCTGATATGGCTGGTTCAAGAGATCAGACATTGATCTCTCCTACTTAAGGTTCTGTTTTCTCTACATTTGTTTCACGGGAGGGTGAAGGTAACTGCTAGCACCTTCAGGCTTTCTTTCAATTAACTTCGGATCTAGTGGAAAAACACGTTTCTTTCCTAACAGTCAAGTAAAGTTCTGAGACTGATTCTCACTGGTTCCAATTCAACTCAATTGGGTCACATGTCCAACCCTGAAAGACTCACTGTGGTCAACAGAACGGGTTGTTCTGAATGGATCTGCTTGGGTAAATTTCATCTGCACCACATGAACAAAGGTTGATGAGGCTATGGTTGGTTCCCAAAAAGAAAATCAAGGCACTCTTTTTAGAAGATGTGGCAATGCGGTCAGGTAAGACTGTACCAGGACATCAAGGTATGTCCATTGTGAAGCCAATGATATTTAAGATACAGAGCATCTAACTTGATTGCGCCCCTTTCTAAACAGTGCAATTTTGTATTTTTTAAATTATTTTCAGGCTTTTTCAAATTGTATAGCCTCTAAAAATTCACAAAATCTGAACTTATTCAGTCAAGACTAACTGTATCAGAGGAGTTCTATATTATTTACATGAATGAGGTCCCCACAGCAACATTTAGCAGTGAGGGTTCAACAATAACACTAGCATTGAAGCTGTGGGTTAAGAAAATCCAAAATGTGCTTAATTTTACAACAAGAAATAGATGAAATTGTAAGGTAAGTAATTTTGTTTTCAAATTTTTTTCACTGAAGTTATTTTTTCCTGGAATATTATTTGCTGATTTCTTTATTCATTAGAATTCTACTATACACATGTGTGATCTTCTTTTAAGCCCTAAATAAATCTTTACAGCAAAGTTAGTTGTTCCCATAAATCTAGTAATTCAATTATTCATGGTGTTAGTTTCTCTCTTATTCCTCTATAGGAGAACTCATGTCTTAGTCATGTGTGTTTTCCCAGTTCTTGGCATGCTTGGCATTTATAAAGTACTGGTGATGATTACTGAAAAGATGAATGGAATAAAAACCACATCTCATAATAATTCTATGAGTTTATTAAGCATTATTATAGTCACCTCATAAAAAAGGGAACCAATGAACAATTCAAACAGCTAAATAATAGTAATACAAAAGCCAGAGTTAATTTTTTCTACTTCCTAGAACATTTACCTTCTCATATCTCACACTGTCTTTGAAGAAATATTATATGGGCCAGCCTAAGGCATGGTTTAGCAATAAAATCAAGTGTTTGTGTAGTTTGTGGTTTCTGTAGCAATAAGAGAAATCAGAAAGAGAAAGAAAGTGGTGGAAGGGATCGACAAAAGTTGTTTATTTTTATGATTGGAGAGAGAGCAGCATCCTGTGGGCTATAGAGTGATTTGGTATAGAGGGAGATATTAAAGAGGTAGAGAAGAAACTAATTCAAATAAAAGTGGAGTAAATAGGTATACAGGCTGACCACTGGAAAAGACCCTGATGCTGGGAAAGACTGAAGGCAGAAGATGACGACGACAGAGGATGAGATAGTTGGATGGTGTTACCGACTCAAAGGACATGAGTTTGAGCAAACTCCAGGAGATAGTGCAGGACAGGGAAGCCTGGTGTGCTGCAGTCCATGGGGTCACAGAGAGCCGATCATGACTTAGCAACTGAACAACAACAAATAAGTACAAATGCTGGGCATGGGTAGTTATGGCGGCAGGGGTTTGTGAAAGTTTTTTCTCCGCTTAAGTGGTGTTGGAGATTTGAGAAGCAGAGGAAAGGTATAAAATTGTCATCCAAAACCTTGAGATGGTTCTTAGATGACAAACAAGAGTAAATGCACCAGAGAAATATAGAATGATTGCCAGGCAGCATTAATTACTCAGTTGAGGTTGGTGGTCATGAATGTAAAGCGAATCACATCAACATGTCACGTGTTTTTCTCCAGGTTCATTCATTGCTGGTACAGACTAGGTGAAGATTTGAATGTCACCAGGTCTATGGTTTCATCCAATGGGTACAATGCAGTAAGAGTGGGGTAAGGGAGTAAAGAATACATGCAAAAGTAAAACCATATTCTGTCACTATAGGAAATCATCTGATTAAGGAAGGAAGAAAGGATATGTAGAGTTTGGTGAGGGCAAGTAAAAGGTAGTGGGATCAATGATTTAGACATCTTAGAACCAGTGGTGTTGTCAGAGAATGAAAGGGAGGGCACTGAAAAGAAAGGAGGTTGTCATGAGCAAGAGTGGGCTGCATGCAATTGGAATTATAGAGAAGGTGCAGATTCTGATGATGCCCAGATCTAGGGTACAAACGGGAGAGTAAGTACCTCAAGGAGGGATAAGAAGACAAGATCATTAGAAGAAACGCCAGGGTTTGCCATCTCGCTGGTCTGCTTCCCTATGACTGTCATCCTGTCATCACTGCTCTATCAGTATTCTCTCACCTAGATTTCTCCGATTATGGTACTCCAATGATAGCTTACTGAGTATAAGTAAATATCTTCCTTCCATGAAACCTCCAGTTTGCATTGACAGAAATTTTCAATATTCCACTACAGACTCACTTTAAAAACATGATCATAAGAATGACACAATCAAATCAGCCTCATTTTAGCACTTATTTGCCATTTTCTTTCTTTTATTATATTCCTATCTAAATTATAGACTCAAATCTATGATTCTACATCAATAATTATTATAAAAACTAACATTATACCTTCTAATAAATCTATCATGCTATTGTATTATGTTAAAGTCTAGTTTATATTTCACTTTCAAATATTTTATTAAAATCAGAACATTAAATGGAAATTTTTAAAAAATTCCAGTTTTATTGAGATAGAATTGGCATATATCACTGTATAAGTTTAAGGTGTACAACATAATGATTTGACTTACATAAGTAGAAATATTAGCTGGAAGTATGAAAAAATGATCAAATGCTCAAAAGAGTAAAAAAACTGAAGAAAGAATCAAACGTGTTATTGATTCAGAGATACTAAGTGATATTCTAATTTCAGAAAAACAAGTTTCTTTGTAAAATTCACATAAAAATCAGAAGTCAAAGTGTAATAAAAGCATTTTCTCCTACAGATTTGAGTCCTTATATGTTGTAGACATACTGATACTATTTGAAGGCATTCATGAATAAAGAAATGTGTAAAACATGTACATCTCCATAGCACACTATGTTTAAATAATATATAGTCACAATACAGATACATATCATCAATCACCATGGGGTTATCTGGAACTATGGGAAACCGGCACCTTCTCCTAGTGATTGAAAAAATCTACAAATTGTTAAAGCAATTCCCCCCATAACATCCCCATAGCTATGCCTAGGCATTACCATTTCAGCCCTTAGGCTGCACTGACCCATTTTGATTCCCGCATGAAAACTCCAAAGCCTGATGATACCATGGACGTTAAATCCAAAAGGAACACCTGGGATGCTGTGCTGTTATTGTGGTCAGTACCCACTGGTGGATACTGCAGTAACAGCTAGTGCTTGCCAAAGTGTTTAAAGTCTGATGAAGTGAGGACGTTTCTTAACTTCCAAATTTGTGATATGGTTAGGCTCATGAGCTTCAGAGTGGTATTTTGAGTCCTTGGAGTACTGTGGTAATTTAAAAAAATTAAATAGCTCTTTTAGTTTTTTCTTTAGGAATAGACAAGGGCTGAGCCAGAGATTTATTGAACTAACCAACATACCTCTATGTCTATGCATTCTTATACTTGGAAACAGATAAAATGTTCTTAAACCCTCTTCCCCCTTGTTGTTCAGTTGCCCAGTCATGTCCGACTCTTTGCGACCCCATGGACTGCAGCATGCCAAGCTTCCCTGTCCCTCACCATCTCCTGGAGTTTGCCCAAGTTCATGTTCATCATATCAGTGATGCCGTCCAGTGATCTCATCCTCTGATTTCTGCCTTCTCCTTCTGCCCTCAATCTTTCCCAGAATCAGGGATTTTTTCTCCTTAGGAGCAGTGTATTGTGTTAAGAGCCTACTTAGTTCCTTGTGAATATGGACCTGTATATAATAAAATTATACCAAAAGCTTTCGCTATGTGCCTAGGCTTATCCAGATCCTAGAAAAAACAATGCACTAATGCTGAGAATCTGACAAATTGGGTCTCGAATTTGCATATGGCATTTTTTTACATTATTTATATAAAATTTAAAAATTTCCATAATTAGATTTTTCACAGAATACACATTTAGAGCCACTCTGCAGAAATACACAAAATAATACAGAACTGAAGATCAAGTAGGGTTGGATTGGCCATGAAATTTTAACATTCCCACCTGATCATTAATACTTTTTAAATCTGCAAATACATTCAAGTACTGCCTTATTAACAACAGAAGTCTCTCTAGATTGTCTCTGACAGTATTCAACTTGACTGAGGGCAACAATTACTTAAAATCTCAGCCTCTGAGAGCACTACTTTTCTTTACAGAATTCTTTACAGAACAACAAAGAGATCATTCTAAGCAGAACAGTCAAATACCTAAACACCTCTCAAGCATGAAATGTACACAGTCCATATATGCCTAAGGGAAAACAGTATAGCACAAATATGACTTAATAAAAAAGACTTATGTAGAGAGATTACAAGAATTCTGAGTTTGACCTGTGCATCAATCAGGTCACTTACCAGATATCTCCTCTAGGCACTGCTTAGCTGTCTTACTGTATGATAAGTCCATCTTAGTAGGACTGGTACAGGAGTCGGCAGATGGTAAAGAGGTACCTTCATTTTCTGAATGAGCTCTGAAATTAACCAAGAAGACAGAAATACAGATTGCTGTCATCAGGGACTCATCAAAGTTCTCTAATACAAGAAGAAATCAACGTATTAAAAGTTTTCTATTAAGGTGCATGAGCATTTCTTTATGTCTGAGAAATTTCTTTGTTTTTCACATAAAACCGAGATACATGGGTTATAGTGAGATATTAAATCAGATTTCCTTATTTTTCACATTCAACCCAAGTTGTAATGAGATATTAAATCAGATTTTTTAGACTTTTCTAAGTTTGAAAGCTTGTAATTACCAATGTATTTTTTATTTTTGACAAAAGGTTTGAAAAGATTCTTTTTTCTTTTTGCTGTTTTAGAGAAAGTCTGGCTAAATTGTGTTTTCTGAGAATAATAAATGCATTGAAAGTAACCCAAATATTCTTTCTCTGAAAATTCTATAAAATATATCCTAAAATACAAAGTATATGTAAAATAAATACTGACTTTGCTATGGGCTATAAATGTCACTATGATGTTTTCATTTCAGAAAAAAGTCAATCAAAAATAAATTCTCATTCTGAAAACCCCCTTTTTATATTGCTTTATATTTGTCTATATATGTGCGTGGATATGTATTTGTGTGTGATTAATGTGTAAAGATTGGCTCTAACTAAATAAGAAGCTCTCCACAGAGGGACTGCATATGTTTTGATAGTCCAGTCTTCATGCAATGCTTCTTCCTTTTATGCCCAGGCAAATGTTTTAAGAGGCTCTATCTTTCTTTATGCAGTTTCAAAATCTACATATATTTGGCCAAGAACACCACATATTTAGAAAGTCCACACCATGAAGGAAAAGAGAAAGAAGGAGACAAGACAATACAGCATTTTGGAATTTGCTCTTCACAGTTACCTCATTTGTTTGGGGTCCCATTCCTACAGGGTTTGGACCATGGAAAGTGATCACTAAATATTTCTTACTTTAAAAAAAAATCTAAAAAGAATATTTATATGTGAAAGAAAAATTCAGTATATCTTTAATACATTTTCACCTAATATCTTACTTTTATTTTAAATCCTGGTTTTAAGAGAAAATAAAGTGTAGTCACTGATGTTAGAAATATTTTTTTAAATTTATCTGATATATCTAGAAAGTCTGAAAATTTCATTAGGATCTTAATAAAAAATGGAAAATTAAATATTGTGTGTATGTATACAGGAACTGATGTAATAAAAGAAAGATAGAGGAATTCAAGAGTTCATAAAAAGCTGTGCCTTGACCTCCAGTGCTTTCTGGCAGACATTCCTAATTTTCAGGCAAAGTCCCAAATAACAAATACTTATTTCTCTCCTATTTTGACAGCACTTCACACTCTCACAGTGTGACATTTGTGTAATTATTTCATAAATGTTCATCTCCAAAGTAGAGTCCATTCTCCGTATTTGAGCTCACCATTATACTCCAATACCTAGCCCCACGTCTAACATATATATGAATGGATAAATCTTATCAGTAGTGATTATAAAATAGTGTTCTTGGTGGGTAAAGTATATGGAACGAAGCATGGGATAATGATGCATGCTTTGGGCCTGGTTGGAAACTTGGCTCCCTAAGCAGTTATTAACTCATGTGACCTTCTAAAGTAACTTAGTTCCTCTGAACCTCAATTTGCTTATGTGCAAAAGTAAAGAAAAATATGTTCTTCACAAAATAACTGTGAGCTCAAGTGCTATAATTACTAAAGGTCTGGAAAAGTATTCTCTTGAGGCTTGTGGGATTCTGGCCAATGTTAAAATGTGGGAGCATGTCTGGCTCTCTGTGCTATTTATTTTCTTCTGCGGCCCCCAGGGTCTCCTATTTCCCCTGTCTATTGTCCATGCCCACTCACTTCTGAAGTTCCTCTATTCCTCCACTTGGATCTTTACTTTTGAGTCATTGCACCTCCTCGGCCTACTCTTTAGCCCCGTGTCTATGAATGAGGGGGGAAACATTCCTCTGACACTTTCTAAGGATTGTTATCACTTGCAGAAGAAGTTTAAATTGATGACATATAGTGAAATAGGAGACCGTGGGAAAGCGTCCTGGCTGCCTGCCAGGAAGTCTCTGGGAGGAATGGGTGGTTAGGTGAACTGGCTGGGAGCCGGGGTAGTCTACAGTCACACGGGTCAGAATTCACAGCCTGGCCTCTCAGACGCCGAGTCACGGAGAGCAGTTCTCAAAGATGGTTGTCTAATGCCCAACGCCAACTGGGTCTTACTAGAACAAAACCTGAGCTATCTCAGGAATCAAAATACTTGTAGCCGTGTTAGTTATAAAGATGCAGAGCATCTCCCTCTAGGAAAATCTCTACAGAGCAAAAGAATATTAACAATGTATTTTGGGAGTAGAGTTTTTCTTTGCTGCAAATAAACACACCTTAAAAAGTACTTCTCAGTGTATGGCTATCTTCCTTAGTATATGAAACCTGGTATTTAATTCCATTGGCCAAGTCCCCACCCTTAGATAAAAAATATTGAAACTTCAGTCTTAGAAACCTTTGTTTTATTTTATTTTTTACTGTGACAGTGAACAATTTCTGGCTGATTTGCTCTTTAGCTGTGTTCCTCCTTTTTCTCCATTGCTGTTTTTAGTTTAGGTCACTAGAGATAATTTTATTTATACCATATTTTCACATTATTTGGTGTATGTGTCACTATATTCCCTATCTGAGCTACCTACAATAGCAATGATAGAGCAACAGACTGATTAAGGGAAGGAACATAAATAAGTTTAACTTCAAAGAATTATAAAAAGACCCGAGAAATCATCTTTGGTTTGTATTCACATGTATATGGTTCCAGACCTCCTGCTCTACATATGATTTAAGCCATCCATTTCTCCACGATTTGCACCTCATTATTTGTTAAAGTGGAGTCAGATTTTAACTCTAGTCTCTAGAGGGACAATCAACGCTAACTGGTAAAGATTTAACTTTTATACAAATGATCAAAGAAGTTCAGTTTAAACTCTGAATTCTCTCAGCATGTCCTCTATTTTTGTGTATGCTTCATTCCAGTAAAATAAAAGGCTCCAGGGATGATTCATAAAATAACTCATGAAGATATAAGAATCAATAGTGTTCTCTAAACAAAAGGTACAGTCACAGTGGCATCACTCACTGCTTCCATGTAATTTGATATTGAACTCTCCTTATATTGACTGGGAAAAGGAAAAAAAAAAAAAAAAAGAGTATCATGAAGTTCCTTCAAACTATTTAGAAGACATTATCCTGTGCAGACTATCTGACTGTGCATTTACAACATGGTCAACATGTAACAAGTACTTATTGAAACTGTAAGATAGGGCATGGCAAAAACACCATTTAATTTATTTAGAGTTCTAATATTAATACATTAGTGCTAGCATCTGTTACTAACAGTCTTAGTAGCTAAAAGCAGATTTCACCAATGATTAACATAAAATTTATTTCCTGTTTAAGTGAACTCATTATGTGCCAAGTGCTATGCCTAGTGTTTTATCTAGGGCTGGTTGCTTCTAAAACTCATGTGTTGAAACCAACGTGATGATATGAGGAGTTAGAGCCTTTGGGAGGTGATAGGATCATGAGGATGGAGCCCTTCTGTATGGGATTAGTGCCCTTATAAAAGAGATCTTGGACAGGTCCCTCACCCCTTCTACCATGTGAGGACAGAATGAGAAGACAGTCATCAAAAACCAGGAACCAGGCTCTCATCAGATACCAAATCTGCCGGCACTCTGATCCTAAACTTCCCAGCCTCCAGAACTATGAGAAATAAATGTTGTTTCAGCCACCTAGTCTATGCTATTCTTATTAGAGTAGCCAGAACAGACTAAGACACTGGTAATGTAGGTGCTGTGGATAAATTAAGGGTTTTAGAGGTTTAACAGTTTGCCCTGTATAACAAGCTGGTAGATACTTAAACTGTATTTAAACCTGGCATATTATAAATATTGTTTAATGAACCACTACCCTACAATTTAACACCATCCAAGTGTCTCTGGATACTGAGCATGTTAATGTATGTGATGTCTCCCCAGATAACAGATAGCTTAGCTACTAAGTTATTAACCAAGAATTAATAAAGTAACAGTACTCAATGGTCTAACCTTAATTTTATGCTTTACTACTTTAAACTTTTAGTTTTAAGAAAAGGAAGCTATTATGCACGCCATCTAAAGGAATTCAGCAATACATCTAGATACTATCAGTGTTCAGATTTTCAGTTTCACAAATAGATGTGTTGCACATTGGTTTATATAAAAAAAACTATCCATATGAATTCATCTTTCTATGGATATACCAGTCACAAATGTGGACACAAACAAAATTGGTTTGCATCAGCAACATTAGCCAATGGTCTTATAGTTCCTGCTTTATAAAATCAATATAAAATAAAGAAAAATCAAGTATCTTTCTAAAAGCAGTTATTTCCTTATTGGTGGGGGGCAGTCAGGTGACAGCCAGGCGAAGGCCAGCAATCTGCCAGGATGAAGAGCAGGCCAGGATGGATGGGACATTTGTTAGATTTGTATGTTGTGGGAGGGTGATGAGCAAATAAGAAACTATACTGAGGATAGTGGGGGCCAGGCTTGTCAGGTGACAAAAGAAGGTACAATTGTGGAAAGGAGAAAGCCAGATGAAACTTTGCATGTTGATTTGGAATTGGAGGCATTGTGAATTATCTAATAGATGCCTCACTGATACTGAGATAAGTGCATGTATGTGTGTATACACCTATATATATTTCACTATTTAGGAAACCTAGAGTCAGTGAGATCAGGCTCCTAAATACTATTCTTCACAAAAGAACTCAAGGCACCATAGGTAAAGGCTCACGTTAAGTCAGTGAGAGTACATGATGAGTCTAGATTGGCTTGAGCCAAAATTAAACAGTTATGAAAGAATAATGGAGTGAGCTGAAGTCAGTGTGAAGCGCATCCCAGTAGCCTGATTTGAGAAAATTTAAACATCACAATAAAGAGTCATTATTGACAGATTATAATCCATTGACGACAAGAGGAGTCCATCAGTCCACAAAATTTAAGGTGAGGGAGAGGGACAGAGTATATGAGAAGGAAAAGGAAGAGGGGAAAGAGGAGAAAAATAAGAAGGGGCATCATTTTCTAAAAGTTGTATGGCAAGGCATACATGCAGATGGAATTAGAAATCACATGACATCAATTGGAGTAAACGATTAATTTAGGCAAGAAATCTCAATGCATGCTAAAAACCCATGGGTGAAAGTGGATCAGGGGATAGAATTTTTATAGAGTCTCCAAATATCTTCCCATAAAAATATATGTGAAATAGAAATGGGGCAAAATAACTATAGAGTAGAAAACTAGCAAATAATATCTCAAACTAGTGATCAAATTCAACATCACTAAGATGGGAAATATTAATATTATTGATACCTGAAAGGAAGGAAACAGAAAAAAAATCCAGCATCATTTCTGTGACATTCTAGACAAAAAGTATATTTGTGGGTCTAATCGTGAGAAACTATCAAACAACCCCACACTAAGAAATAGTCTGCAAAATGCTTGCCTTCAAGGACTTCCCTGGTAGTCCAGGGGTTGAGACTTCGTGCTCCAAATGAAAGGGACTCCAGTTCAATCCCTGGTGGGGGAAATAAGACCTTACATGCTGTGAAATTAAAAAAAAAATCTTTTCCAAGAAAAGATGAAATATAGGAAAAAGAAACAGTAGTGGTTTGGCTGGGCAATCTGGCACTGAAGCTTGTAAGCTAAATACAGAAAGGGCAGTTTACCAAGCTTGGCCAACTTGGCCATCTTCTACACAACAGACCCTCTTCTAGCTTTGGCTCTGTATTACTACTTAAAATCCTGCTGTGTGAGGGAGGTTAAACTGCTACCCCATACCCTATGCAGATACTTATATCCAATCTAGCAGAGACAAGTTTGCAAGGCAAGCTTTCAGTAAGCTTTAGTTTGTGCTAATGACCAATTATGCCCAGTTCACATAAAACCACAAGTGCAGCGTAATCTGTAATAATAGCTGCAGGGCTTACAGAAGTTTTATCTGCAAGATGGTTATATGCCTCACATTTCAATCTCTGTAAACACAACCTCCTACTCAATATACTGGTTCAACAAACAATTTAAACTTAAAACCATACGAGTAAGCATTTTCAAAATTAAGGTTTTGCATTCTTTGCCTTTCAGAACATAGTATACTCAGGTGCCAATTTTCTGTGTCACTTTCTAGGCAAATCTGAGATGTCCAAAATCTTGTTACAACCTAAATCTTTCCTGAAAACCCCTAATGTTGTTGTTCAAGACACATTATATCAAACAAAAGGAAACCTCTAAATTCAGACTTTCTTAACCTGATTTTATAAACCAAATGTGTATAGAAGGTTTCTGCTTATATTTAATATTTAATCAGTGGATTTAAGAAGCACATTGATTTTTCTCTAGTTTAACAATGTTTTGCCTTATCTAAAGATTGAGTTCATTTTTTTTTCCTTTGTGAAATACCCACCCCCACCCCCATTCTCTCTCTTTGCCTTTAGATGTTTGCTCTATGTCCAATATACTCTTTTCTTGACATTTACTACAAATGGTCAGAAAATAACAAAGAACACATAGACGTCAAACTCATAAGTTATGAATCTGATTAACAGCTATTTTGAAATTTATTGGGTGCTGTTAAAAATACTGAGGTTTAGAGAAAATGTACAGGTCTTTCATTCCTCCTTGACTAACTTCACTATTCATGTATCTTTACAAGCACAAAAAGTATCGCTGTGAAGTAATGAAAGTAAAAGAAATAGAAGAAAAAATGACACATGGAAAGAGGGGAGGCAATTTTGAAGGTCCAAAGGAGCTAAGGTAACAATTTTTGAACTCCAGGCAAGGAAAACAAGTTTGAAGATTGTAACATAGAGGGTAGACACCAAAAAGAAGAGGAACATGGAAAAGTAAGCTATTCTTGTTAAGTATGTTCTTACTCTTTATCTTTCTTTTCTTCCTATAATCAGTACCTCTAATTCAAGTTTAACAAAGCTGACTCTGAAAGTCAGTAAATGTCTCCTTCATCCAGCCACTGAACCTGGTATATCCTCCCTGACCTCTCCCACTAACAATTTACTTACACAAGAAGACAAAGTAAATTTTCAGATTGTGCTGCATACCCATGCTCTCAAGTGCTAGAGACTACACACTTACACAAAGTTAAAGTGTTTGACATTCAAGGGTTTCTAATCAGGCTCATTCAAGGGTTTACTACGATCAGGCTCCATCAATCTTTGTTTCTAGGAAAACTGATCTTGCCAACAACCTACGTATCTTGTGTTGACCCTGTATATTTGGTTCCTTTAGTCTTAACATTTCCTTATCTGCCCCTCTCATCTCTAAATGTTCAACTCTCACTTCTCTTTCAGAATCCAGCTTAAGTGCTACTTTCCGATTCCAACAGCTAGCAGTAATTTTCCATTTTTCGAAATCTCAGTTGCCAAATCTGGTTCACTACTGTTTTGTTTTTTGTTTTTTTCTTTACATTTCCTGCTTCATTCTGTGGTTATGTTTGAGTCAGTCTGTTTTCTACTACACTGTGGACCACAGAAAGAAAATAATACATGGGATGTGTGATGTTTCACTCTGACCCTGATGCCTTATAAAATAAAGCTATTTAGCAGGAAGTCAAAAGGGGGGAGGGGAATACATCAATTACATGAATGAATGTCCTGAAGAGTAAATACGGTTTCATTTTGTAAACATTTTAGAGTTGTTTATATTTCAACTAAGCTTTACCATTTACAGGAATGAAAGACTTCTGACTTTTTCTTACTCCATTGTACATTTTTGGCAGTGTTTCTATTCTTCTATAGTGGGTGAGTCTAAGCCATGATGATGGTGTTTCATTCAGTTTTTATTTAGTTCCTATTGCGGGAGGCTTGTCCTGGGCAATTATGCTACCAAATAAAAATAGACAAGACTCTTGTTTTTCATTGAGTTTATGTTACAGCTGGAGGTGGCTGAATTCACACTTGTCAATAAGTAAACAAAAAGAACAGTGGATGGTGATAAACTATGAACAAAACACAAGAGAATAATATAGCGTACAATTCTGGCAAGAGGCATTGTGAGTGTTCCTTCGGATTAGATAGCTAAAGATGGACTGTGTTAATAAGCATCATGTAAGTAGAGATCTGATGAAAAGGAGCCGTTCTGATCCAGGAGAAAGTCCTTATATGCAGAGAGAACATCTATGACAAAGTCCCCAAAGCAGGACAAGTTAGTTTGCTGAGAACAGCAGGAATGCAGGGATGCAGGGAGTGTAGTTTAAGGGCTAGATAGAGGCCAGATTGTGTAGGAACTTGCAGGGCTTGGTAAGAAGCTTGGGTTTTACTAAGTGTAATGGAAAGTCAATAGACGGTCTTATGAACTTAAATGACATAAAATTTATTCTGCCAGAAGACTAGAGTCCCTGTTGTGCAAAGGATGTTACTGCAAAGAGAAGACTCACTGGAAACTAGGTGGAAATTGGTGGTACCATGCCTTGGGCCAAGGGAGGAGGGTGGAAATAGAAAGAAACATACAAGTAAGGGGTGCTTTAGAGGAAGAGACAATAGGACTAGCTGAAAATAAGACATGTTGGGAGGGAATGATTGAAAGAGAAAAATGAAATATGGATTCATTCTAAATTTTCTTCCTAGTTTCCCCATGAAGTAATCATGGATTCTAACCTCTAGTCTAGCAGTTACTAGCATTTGCATACTATTTAGCAATTTGCCTGTTATTTTTTCCATCATGCTTGGATTGTAAAAATGTCAAGTCTGGATGATGCCATAACATTCTTCCTTCCACCTGACAAATTCTAACTCATCTTTTAAGTCTTATCTGTTCTTTCACCTTTTCTTTAATGCATACATTGACTCGACCCTCACACAAGAGTCAGGAAAACTGTTCTACATTATTTGTTGTATACATTTCTATGAGAACAATGAATTTTTTAAAAGTTCTTGATTAAATTCTTATCATCATCACCAATATACTGACCCCCCACAGAGCAGAGACCCCCCCCCCACCCTTTTTTTTATTTTTCTTTACTGTTTGTATCTCTTATAACATAGTATTTTCAGAATGAGTAATGAGTACATAAAAGAAAAAAAAAACTTTGGTGATTTTCTTTTACTTAAACTATGGAAACTGGTCACTGTATCACTTAAGAATCTTCAGTAGTCACCTTAACACTTAAAAAGATAGCCTAATCCATTCATACAGGTCTAAATATTGGAAATTTCTTATAGTGAATTAAAATCTTTTTCAAGTTTTCAACTTGATTTTAGTGCTATCCACACATTAAATGGATAAGGTATGCCAAATTCAGAACTACTTTTATCACATTGTAGTGATAAATGAGCTACAGGAACTTAATATAGAATATCCTTGCACTGTACAGGAGTAGGTCTAATATAAAACTCATTAACTTCTAGAACTCAACATTATATTTATAGGACATTGAACATTCAATTTGCAGTAAAGAGTATTATGAAGCAAATATTAAAGTCCCCAAAGGAATAATTAATAACCAGCATGACCTAGAAGTGGGCTGAGAACAGGGAAAAATATACATCACCCATCAATCTTCTCATTATATAAAGGTTATTTAATTTTCTTTAAATATCAAACATATGCATGTTTATACATATATATATACACACACATAAATATGTATTTTAAATTTATTCTACTTAAAAGCGGTAAAGTATTTTCCATTATAAATGAATTCTGATGAAGAGATCTGCAAATCTGCTATTGACATTTTCCCAGCCAGAATTTCCCTAGTAACAGTATCCCCTATTTCTACATGTACAGAAAGAACTGCTAAGCAAAGGAGAGCACGCTACAGATTCAGGCATATATGGGTTCAAAGGCAAACTCCTGCTAGCCCTGTGACTTTAAGGGATTATCATTATTCTGCCTTGAAATTGCTGCTTCTTCATCCCTGTAAAATGCTATTATATCCCTTTTTCATGGGTTTATGACACAGTTTAAATGAAAAAAAAATGAATAAAAATTTTGTAATAGAGACTTGCATTACATAAGCACTCGACAAACACTATTATAAAATAGTACATTATTTTTATCAAATGATTAGCAACATTAGGAAAGTCTGTCAGGGATCTTCCAAGAAAAATTTGTAAACGGTGTCAGAGTAGTCAGAGTTGAAAAGACATTGGGGTCACAAAAGCCGTATGATGTGACTCTACAACTTTCACTGACTGTTAAGAAGCTTGAAAACTGACTAAGATGATTTATATTATCATTAATAAATTATTCTGAATTTATAAAACACTTCAAGCAACCTTTGCCTCATATGTAGACTATGATGTGACATTTCTGATTAAGTGGTTTTATTTGTTTTCAATTACTTTATTGGAAATAAAACACAGAATTAATGACATTTATAAGCAATTTATTCTGAATCTGGCTCTGTACTTAAGTCTTTACACAAGATTGTCCTAATTTAATCTTTAAAACAGAATATGGTAGATATTCGACCATACTTTACAGTTTATATAGGTTAGAAACTGAAGTCTGGGGAAGGTCATTTACAATGTGGTAGATACTGTTACTAGCCCTGTATAAGTATCAACTCATTTAACCTTCAAATTGCCTTATGAGGAAGCTTCTATTATTACTACCTCCATTTTACAGATTATAAAAAATGAGGTCCAGAGTCTTTAAATGTATTACACATAGTCATATGACTAACAAGTGATGTCATCAAGATTTCAACCCAGGGAACCAGGCTCTTGGGGCCACTGTCTCAACAATACAAGGTGCTATTTCTGAACCATGGTGGAACACACAGACTTGACAGCCTGCAATCCTAGCTACTTGGCTATATTACCTCACGTTTGTGGCTTCATATTAAAGAGTGCAAACAGAAGCTGAAAGAGGCTGGAGAATTTGGCCAAGTCACACAGCTGATTCACACTTTAACCTCTAAACTATGCTGCTTCCTCTCCTAAATAGCAAAGGCTATACTTTCAAATGGAAATCACTAAATCTGTACCCACTGGATATGTTATTGCAAACAACCCAAAACATCTGCTGCTACTTACAAAAAGAAGCTTGCTAAATTGGTGGGTATGTCCTTTCTGCTTGGATTTATACTTTCCTGTGAAATTCATCTGTGGTGATTTGAAATGAGGGACGTTTTTACGGAATATATTTGAGAGCCACAAGAGTTCTGAGTGTGACGTATTTCAAACTTGATAATTTCTTCTTATATCATTGAAATGTGGATTATGATTCCAACATCTTAAATTTTTTTTGTCAGGTAGGGTCTCTGGAGTTAAAAGGCTCTGCTGACTCCCGCTGTAATGGGGGTGAGGCAGGGATGCCCTCGAGCAGTCCCACTCAGCCGCTGGTCTGCAGCCCAGCATGCCCCTCCCCCAAGCGAGCGGCCGTTAGAGCAACTGTCAGGGAGTAACCGTTAAGATCCCGCTCACACATTGGCTGGCGCTGCAGGGGGCCCCGCCCCCCGCCTTGTATAAAGACAGTCTGGATTCAGACTGAGGGAAGATGGGTTTTGAGACACTAGTCTGCCATCTTCTTGGTCTGCTAGCTTTCTGATTAAGGTCATTATTCCTTGACCCAGCAACTCGTCTCTGGATGTACTGCCCTGCCTTGCAGCGAGCAGAGTGAGTTTGGACACCATGTGATTTTAATACAACAGTTTTAAATGGATCATTGCTATTAGTCAGAAGAGCAGACTTAAATAAGGTAACCTAAGATCTGAAATTCGGTAACTAAACATTTGTTTGAATGAGTACATAAAGCGGAGCGGGGGGGAGGTGGGGGAGAATGGGGGGAAATCACTGAAAGCACTTAGGTTTTTCAGGGAGGGAAAACAAAGCATTATAATTATTTTATTTTCTTAAAAGACTCATATATTCAATACATTTAATAAAATTTGAAACAATATAATCTTGAGCATTTCCTATTTGTAGTAAATGCTTCATCCTATTTTTCCTGTAGATAAACTATACAACTGCCAAAATTATAGGCATTATTCCTCTCCAGTAACCTCTTTACTGAAAAGACAGGGAATGAAAATGGTGACACAACAGTATTGACATTTCTGACTGATTAAAACGTACCACAAAACAATAGGCACAATGTATCCTTTTTAGAGCTATATAGTAGGATATATATTTGAAAATATAGCATGTGCTATATATTTTAATACATGAAAACTAAAATATAAATAAAACAAAAAGTTAATAAAGTATAAATATAATAATTACATAGGTCATTATTTGTGCCTAGAAACACAGGCCTAGCTGTGGAAAGTTAATATACATTTTATGTTGGGAAAACAATGCCTTATAAACAACATATAACAAACATGTACAAGGTGCCGGAATATATAATAAGCATCTTATATGCATTATGCCTGTTATTCTTCCCAACTCAGCAAGTTAGATACTATTCCTCTTTGACACTTGAAAATAATGAGATTAAGGATGTTAAATTTATTGTCCAAAAGCATATATAGCTGATAAGTGGCATACCTGAATATCAAGTCTACATATGTCTGATTCTAGAACCTGCACCCTTAACCATTAGGGTCTACTTTCTCCCATGGGTGAAATATCTCTAAACTCCATAAAAACAAGAATTATTTTAAATGACTAATAAAATTATTTTGAATGACTAATAGTAAGAGGCCCAAGAGAAAAATCATGGCACCTGGGTTCTCTTTTGCCTTGGACAATGAGTGGGTTCACTTTCAAAGGCCTCCATTTCCTGAGTAGAGAGGGGAATAAAAGCGGGAGAAGGGGAGGACAAGAGGACTACCAGACTGGATACAGGAGCTTTTCTCTTAAAATTTTTCATTCTGGGCCTCTAACTTCAGAGTGAACCATTGTTACACAACGACTATGTGAAACAGGACTCTGCAACCTTCCTCATGACACTCTGGGTACGCGTCCTGTCATTGTTTAAAGCTGTGGAGAAGAGAGGCCACCTTACCTATAGATGAACGGAGCCACAGTGGCGGTATTTGGGTGGCTGTGTTGCTGCTGCTGAGGGAGGTGGACAGCACCATTTCCCATGCTCTGCCCACTGCCTTGCACCACTAAACCAACAGAGGAACCTGCCAGAGAAGCGTGGCTGCTTTCCCTTCCTTCCAAGGGAGCGGGGCAACTCGATGTGCTTGCTTTCTCAGTGGTTACGGGCTTAGGGAAGGACTGGGAAGGGCTTCCCTTGGTAGTCCTGAACTTTTCAGACTCTTTGCTTGCAGAGTTGCCAGGTGAAACAGTCTGCTTTGCTGTTGGCACTTTAGAGCCCGGCTTTGGAATTCCACTGGAAGAGGGGATTAAGCTTTCCTTCTTGGCTGCTGTCGTCTTGCTACCCTTTGGGATTAAGCTTGCAATTTTAGAGGTCTTTTTTGGAGCTGTCTCCATCATCTGATCTTTCTCGTCCTTGACCAGCTTTTCAGTACAAACTTTACTTTTGTCCCTGTTCTTTTCCTCTTTTTCCTTTGGCTGTAGCAAAGACTTTTTATTGCTGAGATTTTTGCTTCCAGCTTTCGGAGGGGCTAATTTCGGTGACACTTTGGGGCTGCTGTTTGTTGAACCACCGCTGTTGAGACCACTGTTCAAACCTTCCATTTCACCAGATTCAGAAAAGGCATCGTCTTCCTTCACGCCATCACTGGGTCCTGAACTGGCAGACTGCGGGGGGCGTAAAGCGGTCCGGGCATTGACCAGCTTGAATTTCTCAAGCATGGATTTCTGTCCTGAGGGAGCTGTTTTGGCCCCTTCTGAGGCAGGGGGCTTCAGTCTGTCTGCAGACGGTGTGGGAGAGGCGGCTGGGCTGGCCTGCTTCACGGTGAGCATGGTGGAGGTGGCGCTGTGCTTGGCATTCATGGACTTGCTGCGCCAAGGCTTGCTGGTGCTCGGAGAAGGGATGGCGGAGGCCGGGGGCTGCCCCGCCGTTCCGGGAGGCTGGATGTTACCATTTACCCCTGAAGATGGCTGAGGTCCTTTGGAGGAATCTGGACATGGTTAAGAACAAACATTGTTAAAAGGCTCATTAGTTTTTGATCATTTATATCAAGCTACTTTTTTGAAGGCTATAAGAAAATAAGGCTTATTGTCATATAAGTACTTACAGTGCACGAGTGTTAACTTACTTTCCCCTCAGCAATCTCATTATGATATGAATTTTTATATGACTATTACAACACTGATGAATGCTTGATTAAAAGTCTTAAAGAACTAAATAAAAAAAAGTTTATAATATCATACAGAAGAAAAAAATGAGTTTGGAGTTAAGAGATCTCAGCATCAATTTGAGAACTATATAGCATTTGAGAACCATATAATTCTGTCATGTCATTTGCCTGAAGTTTCATCTACCATAAATACCTCCCTCTTCCATCCTCTTTTTCTGAGAAATGGAGTGATAAACAATTAAATTAGCTATTTATGTAAAAGAGACAACAATGATGCTGTTAACATACTAGATATTGTCAAATTAATGCAAAGTCGTTTTCATGAAATGTCCAAAGGAAATTGTTTACTAAAGAATCTTTTAATATTATTCCAGAATTGGAGTCCATTAAACCAATTAAATATTAATAAATATAAAACTACAATGCTTTCACTTTTAAATGTTTTCTTCAATGGTATCAAAATGCATGATAAAAAACATGTAATTAAGTCAACTGGTATAGAATACTTGTCTTAGCTATTTTTCAGAAGAAAAATTTACATAAAAAGTTAATAAAGAAGTTAAAGAAATGAAAAGAGGTTAAATTGTTTATTGAATTTTTGTATGAGTTAGGTTTTCTTTTTTAATAAATGTGCCTAAAATAATAGAGTAGCTTTGTGACATTTCTATTAATATAAACAACTGTATAGAAAAATGTGGGCTTCACTGGTAGCTCAGCAGTAAAGAATCCACCTGCAATATAGGAGATGTGGCAGGAGCCGTAGGTTTGATCCCTGGGTTGGGAAGATCCCCTGGAGAAGAAATTGGTAACCCCTCCAGTATCTTTGCCTGGAAAATCCCATGGACACAGGAGCCTGGCAGGCTATAGTCCATGGGGTCGCAGGAGTCAGATATGATTTAGTGACTAAAACAACAATAACAAATAGACAACTATTTTATATTAAGTTGATACACCAACATTGACTTGTAATTCTATGTTTCCTACAATTCCTCATTTTAACTAATAAAAATTGGTGTAATTCTGGATTTATATATGCTTCACTAAAACGTAGTAGTTCACTGATAACTCAATACGCTTACATGGTATAAATTTGAAAGCAAAAAAAAAAATGAAAGCATAGGATAATACATTTATTTTTTACAGTATTTAAAGTCTGTAATGTATCCATTTCTAGAATATCTGTAAGGCTCCATTTGGTTCATACACAAACAGTAAGATATTCTTATAAACAGTAGAAGTATCTGACTAATTCCAGACAAATCCAACGAGATTCAAATGCCCAATGTCTCAAATACCTTCAGTCTCTGTGAATGGATTTCAATCCTTTACTTGTATCTGTTTTAAGTATAGGTTATTCCAGATTTACTTCACTTACAGATTCCTTTCAGAATCTGTTAACATTTCATTGTAATCTGAATCACTCTCAGAAGCAGATAGAGTACACTGATTACCTACAGTTAGAAATGCCTATCAAACATTTCTTCAGAACAGCTCCTACTTATTGGTCAGGTCTCACTTTCACCTCACTTCCTCTGTAAAAACAAAACAAAAACATCATTTCCACCGTCACCTCTGCTCTCACTAGCATCAAGTCTGGGTTAGGTGACGATTCTGTGTGCTCACTCAATCGTATCCAACTCTTTGTGACCCCATGGACTGTAGCCCGCCAGGCTCCTTCATCCATGGAATTTTCCAGGCAAGAATGGAGTGGGTTGCCATTCCTACACCAGGGGATCTTCCCGACCCAGGTATTGAACCTGCACCTCTTGTCTCCTGCTTTGGCAGGTGTTTTCTTTATTATTTCTCTTATTATAGCCGTTATAACTTCACTCTAATTGTCTGTTTCTTCTTCTACATCTATAAATATCTGGTCCATGAAAGCAAAGACCATATATTATGGTCTATATTATGCATAGTTCTATACTATGTACACAGCACCTTCTATGTATAGGACACTAAGTATCTGACATTCATTAATTCAATCTTTCCAACAACTGCATGAAATTTTCATTATTACCCTCATTTTGCATGTGAAGAAACTGAAGCACAATGATATTAAATAACTTGGCCAACATTACAAAATTTGTAAGTGACAAGTTTGAGAACTGAATTTAGCTTGGGGTTCTAAGTTAATTCTCTCAACGACTATGTCATAATATTTTCAAATGTATATAGTGCTAAATACAATTTTACAGTTTCTGAAAGTGATAAGGAATAATACTATTCCTGGACTCTGGAAACACAGAAGAGAGTCAATGTCAAACTAATGCCTTGAATAGAATTGCCAAATGAACTTTACTTCTTGATTACGTGGGTTGAACTGGAAACTAAGAACACCCCCAAGCAAGATGAATCTTCTCAAGTTCAGTGACTTGTGTACATGCCTGTGCATTTCACAGAATGAACTTACTATTTCAGTGATTTTTGTCAACATCTATGGCTCTATATTGATTATCTACAGAAATATTAATCAGTGCTATTTAGTTCCTATGATCTCTAGGACATGAATCTAGGCACAACATCTGTTAAAGCTTACTGAGTAGCTATTTTGTGCAAAATCCTTAGGCTCCCCAAGACACAATCTGGTCAGAGGAAAGAAACTGGACTCACAAAAGATGAATGGCATATACTAAATGCTAAGTAGGAGGTGGGAAAGAAAATGGAAGAGATCAGAAGTGCACAAAGGGCTGTACAATATTAAATAAGATCAAGACAAATGAGCTAAGGGAGATACACAGACATTCATGGCAGGAGGAATATAGGAGTTTTCCAGGAAACTATGTGAAAATTTATTCTACTTATTTATTTTAAAAATATGTACATATGCATATTGGGATTCAGAGTTGGAGAGAAACAAGGTACCCCCAAAATGAAAGCATAGTCTGCTGTATTATTGCTTATAGGAACATAATGGCCTCACAAACATAATAATGCCTACTAGCTACTAACATTTTATTGAAGGTTCTTTATATATTTCTCATATCATTCACAACATGATGAGATGAGAAGGGTTCCTATCTGTTTTTCTGGCTTTTTTTTTTTTTTTTAATTTTATAATTACTTTGCCTATCTTTTTTGGGGGGGGAAGGGCTTCTATTTATAATACTCACTTGTGGAAGCCAAGGGTTTGAGGGTCTAAACAATTCATTCAGTGGTACACAACTAGTTAGGAATTGTTGTGTGGCTAGAATTGACACCACATGTGTGATTCTAGTTCCCAGGTAGTGGTCGCGGTAAAGAACCCACCTGCCAATGCAGGAGATATAAGAGACACAGGTTTGATCCCTACGTTAGCAAGACCTCCCCCCCACCCCCCAGGAGAAGAGAATGGCAACCCACTCCAGTATTCTTGCCTGGAGAATCTGATGGACAGAGGAGCCTGGCAGGCTACAGTCCATGGCATCAAAGAGTCGGACACCACAGAAGCAACTTAGTACGTGTGATTCTAGAGCCCAGGCTCTGTCGTTGCCGTACAGTGTGACATTCTAAGAGTGGAATGTAAGGGTCTCAGACGCCAGTGTGTGCTTCAGCCACTGGGGATCCTACTGAATGCCCATCACTTGTTCTTTAGCAGATCTGCAGGAGGCCCTGAGATCCTGCATTTCTAACCAGCTGCCACGTGATGCCAATGCTGCTGGTCACGGACCTTGTTTTGAATAATAGAGTATGAAAAGATTGGGAAATCATGGTAACTGCTGAAATTATTGGCTTTAAAGAATTATTTCTTATGATATTATCCAAATTAGCTAAATTCATTAAAGTTTCCACAACTATGCAGCATTAATATTCTTTACTCTGAACTTCTGGAACTTTGGCCAGTTCAATCTTTCCCTAGATGCTTGGCAATTTGTGGTGAGGGATCACTAAAAACAAAAGAAGCCTATCAGGTTTTCCTAATGTCTTTTATTTCATCATTTTAGCCACATACTTAGTATGTTATCTTCTGTTTCTACAACCAGGTTAAGAAGTCAGGGGGTTCCTCTGCTGCCTGCCTGGGAGCTTTGGTGAAGATGAGAGGAGAGGGTCAAAAAGGACCAGTCAGGATGCTCTTTAAGCGTGCTGCTAGTGGCCAGACAGACTGCTATCACCGTTCAAGTAGAGGGGAAATTCAACATCATGACACTCGAAAAAGAGGCAGGAGGGACTCCAGATTATGACATCTGTATCCAGCCCACAGTGTCAGTCATACGACAGCTGCACATCTGTCCTCAGAGGAATGCGCACAGAGAAGACACTTTTCTGAGCTCAGCTCTCAATCTGCCCCCATCGCGACACAGTCGCAACGCGGTGCTTCAGGTTTCATGAAGAGCACGATTCACAGGTCACTGTGCATCCAGGGAACAGAACAATGAGTGTCTCTGGACTCCTCACAAGAAAGGCCGCAGAACAACAGCCACTGAAATGGCAGCCTTTCAGCTCTGACGGAGTAGGGGCTGCCACGCATTCTGTTCTCTGCGCCATTTACATCTTCAGTAGTAAGCAGCCTGGTCTCACAGCTCCATTTCTGAGTGCTGTTAACTCAGCTTCTCTGAATGGTTAGCTGGGCACGGGGGAAAGCACAGCTATGTACAGCACACATCTAAAGGCATTGCTGCAACAAACTTGCAGCCTGTGTTTGCAGGGGCCCCTCTCTGCCTATAACTGTTTCTTGTCTCTGATCTCCAAAGAGAAAGGTGCTTGCACTCCTGTTCTTTTCCTCCCCCTTCTCCACCACCATCAATTCCATTACAAACAATAACCAATTATTTACTAACGGCTTACTTTTCCTAGCTACTTTGATATATGGTATCACCCCGAGAGCTCTAATGACATGCCTTGTTTAAATTAATAATAACCTACAATATAATTGTGATTTCTACTATTATATATGAGGAAACTGAAGCTCAGAGAAAGCAACTTGCTCCAAGTCATACATACAGTAAAATTTAGAAAAGAGTCTCAAAATTGAAACCAGGCTTATGTGACTCCAAAATTTGGAAGATTTGGATACTCTCTTCTTTCCATATGTCCGTGGCCCACCCAGAAATTCTGCCAGTACGGTTCTCCAGAAAGTCACATTTGTCACAACAGTGAAGGCAATTGGATAACTCCCTGAAGTGTGGGTTCCTTCTTCCTGAACAAATAGAGGAGAATATACATGCGGAGGATATCATAGAAGATACTATTCAGCTAACCATATACTATCTCCTGGGACATCCTACTGACACCATCCTTCTGAGCTGATGTTAAAGAAGATTTTAATTCTTGCTCAGAAAACAGCTAAATTCAGAGAGTTAATTTTTAGTTATTTCATATGGCAAAAAGATAACTTTGATGACCTGGGAAAAATGCCAATCTGTTCTAAAATTACTACACGGAGGTAAATGTGGCAGTCACAACAGGCATATGGGAAGTTTAGATAAAGACGATTCTCTGGGGAAATTTGGCAGGTTAGCTTCAGAGCTTAGAGACACGCTGCCAACAGTGCTACTAGCCTGAGGAAAGGACCAGGGAACACCCTCAGCTATTTATCTCTTCTTCCTCACTGAGTAGTGTGCTGTTCAGATGGAAACAAGCCAGCCTTCAATTTACAAAGTAATGACAAAGGGCATGTGTTCTCAGTCACTCAGTCCTGTCGGACTCTTTGCGACCCCATGGGCTAGCCCCGCCAGGCTCCTCTGTCCATGGGATTTTTCAGGCAAGAATACTGAAGTGGGTTGCCATATCTTCCTCCAGGAGATCTTCCCAACCCAGGGATCAAACCCACATATCCTGCATTGGCAGGTGGGTTATTTACCACTGAGTCACCTTGGAAGTCCAATGACAAAGAAAAACACTACCAAAAATAACAACAGCACCTCTCTTTTCCAAGTATTCACTGTCTAGCAGGTATTGTGGTTAGTGACATGTACGGTCCCTACTAAATATTCAGCATCACAGATCATTATGGAAGGGAGGAAATGATTGATCAATGTAGTCATGGTAATTCCTTTAGTAAATAATTAGATTCTCATTTTATAATAACATACCAAAATACTTTGAACATTTTCAAAGTTAAAAAAGGAGCATTCAGATTTAAATATGGCTTGTTATCAACTGGCCCTGGTTTACCTGACCACACTGTCTCCCATAAATGATAGTTTTCAAAATGCCTCAATCATCAGTTTTATGATGACTCAACAGAAACATGGAATGCTGTTACAGGGATTGAAGAGGCACTGTCCATTCTGCACGTGTATATATTATAGCATATGTAAGGTGAGAGTGCGGCTTTGTGGGCTACTGCAAGATTTAGGGAGGCTTCAGTTCACCAGCCAGATTCTTGAAACATACCTAATTTATATATAAGCATGTATCATATGTGTACACCTCAATATGTGAGCATGTATACATAGAAAACAACATATTTAATTGTCTATTTAATCGTATCACTTGATCTATGTACTTAATTACTTTACCTCATAAAAATCCCCAAGATTAACCTGAAGTTATCTTGTCATTATAGGTTTAAATAATCATTAAGGAAATAAAGCAAAAAGTCCTGGCAGAATACATAAAGACATCACCAGTAATGGGACATAACAAGTAATATTTGCATTGTATTGGAAAGAAAATGAAAGAGTTCATTTTTTGTCTTATAGTAATTTCAGAATAATTTTTAAAAATACTTAAGAACTAGATAACTGTATTTAAAAAAAAACATGAGTAATGCAACATTTACATTAAACCTATAGTTTTAAAAAAATCAATTTTGCTAAATTCTCTATGTCAAGTCTACTAAATCTATACTGAATGTAAGTGAAAGAAAACACCTCCACACCAGAAGCTGCTTCATTAGAATCTAGGAAAACAGAAAACAAACCTCTTTCGGAGGTGTGCAGGTACCATGTGAGAATCACATGGGAGAAACAAGAGAGACAGGAGCCTGCCCTGTGCTGCTGTGGCACGTTCCTTAGCGACACAGGAAAACATCTCTCTGCTAAGAAACTCTGCCAAGTAATACGCGTTCACGGATCATAGTTCAGAAAGTGAATTCCAAATAGAGCCAGGAATATTTACATTCATGATAACACTGGACTGTTAAGCTGTTTTCATATTTATCATGTCAATTTTATAAAACAAGAATTATTAAGATAATTTACTTCAGTCATAAAAAATGTTATGTCCAAATGAACCACGGCATTTTTTTCCCACAGGATCCCTGATTTTCACTGAATAGGTATTTGATTTTTCTTTAAAAGCATATATTTGTCTAGAGTAACTTTATAGGGTTCACAAGCAAACTGCTAAATGCTAGTGTCAGAATATGTTAGTCACTGTCAGTTTCTGAATGGCACGTCATCAAGGGAAGAAACTTGGACTCCCCAAAGAAATGCTTCTCTACAAACAATGCTGTCTTCATTTCACTGTTTGTTCTGTGAAATTCGTCCCTACTACATTCCATTTCAACAGAATGGTGGATGGCATTGTTTTCTATTTTAATATTTCTATTTAGCCTTCTCTGCAAGTGATAATTAATGTATAGCCATATTCACTGATATTTTAATCCAGTTGGTGAAAGGAGCACATTATTTTTGGTTTGTATTATTATTAAGATGATATTAGATGTATCATTTGAAGTGCGGTTTGTGATTCGCTACTGATTTCCCTTTATTAGATAAGTCACAAAATTCCAAATAAGGGCTTTATCCCAGGAATGCAAGGATTCTTTAATATCCGCAAATCAATCAATGTAATACATCACATTAACAAATTGAAAGATAAAAATCATATGATTATCTCAATAGATGCAGAGAAAGCCTTTGACAAAATTCAACACTCATTTATGATTAAAACTCTCCAAAAAGCAGGAATAGAAGGAACATACCTCAACATAATAAAAGCTATATATGAGAAACCCACAGCAAGCATCACCCTCAATGGTGAAAAATTGAAAGCATTTCCCCTGAAATCAGGAACAAGACAAGGGTGCCCACTCTCACCACTACTATTCAACATAGTGTTGGAAGTTTTGGCCACAGCAATCAGAGCAGAAAAAGAAGTAAAAGGAATCCAGATAGGAAAAGAAGAAGTGAAACTCTCACTGTTTGCAGATGACATGATCCTCTACATAGAAAACCCTAAAGCCTCTTCCAGAAAATTACTAGAGCTAATCAATGAATATAGTAAAGTTGCAGGATATAAAATTAACACACAGAAATCCCTTGCATTCCTATATACTAACAATGAAAAAACAAAGAGAAATTAAAGAAACAATACCATTCACCATTGCAACAAAAAGAATAAAATACTTAGGAGTATATCTACCTAAAGAAACAAATAAGCTATTTTTATCATCCCAAACGTGTGAGAAGCTACTGTGCTTTCAAAATTTTGTTTTTAAATAAGAAGTGAAACTGTTTTAATTGTGAATAAGTCTTTACTATCTATTACAAATTCTAGAGATTCCCAAATTGATTCAAATAACTCATCATTTAAGACTTAAGGAAAGTAGAAAATACATTTTTCTTTTAGAAGCCTTCAGGGAGCACATTACAGATAGTGTGATTATTTTTTTCTAGCAAAATATTTATTAAACATAAATATTATACTTTCTAATAACTAAAAAGAAATGGCAATTAGAATACTCAAGTCAGTACTTTCTGAATTCTGTCATTGTAATGCTGTAATCTTTGAAAATCTTGTTTAACTTTCACCTTACGTGGACATGCCCAGGATATGTATGCAAACTAGTTGGTCACAAAGATCAACTTAATATCTGATAGACTATTTTTAGATGTTATCCTACCACAAAACGTCTCCATGTCAAAAAGGTTTAATACATTCTTATCCAAAAAGATGTACCACAGGAACAGTCTAAAGGATAAATTATGAACTGTTTCATACGTGATGTTTATATTTGCTTTGTTTGCTCTATAGTTTAAGATAATATTTTGGCAATATGGCTTCCCAGGTAGCACTAGTGGAAAAGAACCTGCCTGCTAACGCAGCAGGCCTAAGAGACACAGGTTCAATCCCTGGATTAGCGAGATTCCCTGGACAAAGGCATGGCAACCCACTCCAGTATTCTTGCCTGGAGAATCCCATCTCTTGCCTGGAGAAACTCCTGGTGGGCTACAGTCTATAGGGTTGCACAGAGTTGAGCACAACTGATGATAGCACGCACACACATTTGGCAATAGAAAATAGCATGATACAATGATTAATTTAAAAATGAGATTGTAAGTACTGACATGAAGTTGCATCTCCATGTTAATAGAAAATGCCACATAATGTATAAAACAAATTCTCCAGGCCAGAATACTGGAGTGGGTATCCTTTCCCTTCTCCAGGGGACCTTCCCAACCTAGGGATCAAACCCAGGTCTCCCACATTGCAGGTGGATTCTTTACCAGCTGAGCCACTAGGGAAGCCCAAGAATACTGGAGTGGATAGCATATCCCTTCTCCAGTGGATCTTTCCAACCCAGGAATCGAACCAGGGTCTCCTGCATTGCAGGTGGATTCTTTACCAACTGAGCTATGAGGAAAGCCCTGTTTTATATAATACAATTTAAGCTTTATTATTGACCATTTAATGCCTACATTTAATATAAGTATTTGTGAGTGTGATATCATCTACTTTAAAGGTTTTGGAATTTTACTTTGTTGGAATTAAAAGTAATGGATATAATTCACCAGGAAAACTTTTGCTCTTGAGACCGACCTGAGGAAATCTGCTTATGGTCAAAAACCACATAATGTATGTCATCTGTCTCCATCTTGTGGTTATTGTAAATACTGCTACTTTTTAGAGAGGCTGAATGGCTATGGAAAAATAGGAGTATTTGGCTATCTTTGGATTTTTACTTTTAGATACCAGAAATTTAAGAAGTATTTCACTTTTAAATGACAGAAAAAATACATTGTTATATCAAAGTGTTAGGTCATCTAAAGCATTTCCATGTTTCTTTGCCAATGTTACTAGTCATTTCTTACAAAAATATTATGTAACTGTAGTATCATGTAGCTAAATTGGACACCTGAGCATTCCACTTGGCATATATGGTCTAAGCCTGTTTACTTTCCCTTTGAATTTCACAGCACATAAAGGCCTTTGACACTTTTTAGAAAAGTCACAAAACGAGGGGGAGATATTTTTGTGATAAGAAATTATTGTCCAGGAGAAGTATAATTCTTCAGAAATACTTCTTAGGTTCTCAAATCAAAGATCTTATTGTTTAAAGACAAAAGCCTAACTTCCAAATACATACTATTTTCTTCTTTTTCCATTTAAACTCAAGAACTAGGGATATTACACTGCTTTGTTTATAGGGGTTTAGAGTCTGCCCGGTTGTGTTTTAATGGGTAAGAAATTTTCAATAAAGTGTATAATTCATAGATCACCCCTGTCAATTCTGAGTAAAAGAAGTCTCATCAGATCATCCATATGAAACAATCGGAAATGTTCTAATCAGAGTCAAAAAACTTTTGACCTGGTTGAATTATTCAAACTAAACTTGTCAGCTGTTCTACCACTAAGCATACTAGTCACGTCACTATTGAATTTCCTGTTGCATGGAGAGTTAAATACTGCAAAGAGAAGTTTTATTGATTAGAAAACACTATCTCAAAATCTTGCAACATGCCTAGTCTCTCCAGGGTCACAGTGCTTCCAACAGCAGAGGTTCTTGGTTTTCTTATGGTTTAGATGTAAATTGCACATCTTCCCACTTGGATGCATGCTCCCCAGGGATATGCATCAAGCCAGGGCCTCTTTAAACACACGCTGAGCACACTACAGAGAACTGTGTATCATATGGTTAATATATAATCTGCCTTTAACACACTTCTGTGTCCTTTCTTCCTGATTAGTATGTGGTTGAATATTTCTATTACATACCCTTTCAAGAAAGTAAAACAAACCTGAATAATTTGTCTCTTAAAGGAAAAATTAAGGTCATAATATTCATCTGTCCTGCTGCTTCCAAAGACTAAATATCCTTCATAATTATGTCTTAAATTCTGATTGCTTCAAACTCAATTTCCTCAAACACTTAGGGCACTTAATTAATTTAGTTAACTAAAACTAAGGATTCAAAGACATTTTATACAGGTTCATGACTTCAGAATAAACGTTCACAAAACATGAGAAGACAAAAGAAAATGGTATTTACATGCATCCAGGAGGAAATCTTTGAGAAACAGATTTTAAACATGGGGATATCACTAACTGCTTTAATATAAATGACTACATTTCCTTAAAATATTCTCCAGATAAGAAAGGTCCTGAAGAAAGCTGGAATGCAAGAGGATGCACTTAGAAAACATAAGAAATTCCACTGATAACATTTCCACTCCAAATGCTGTAACACCGCTTACACGCTAGATTTAGCATGTAATTTACGAGGCTCATAGGTTACACTTGTGCCTTTATGATGTAAGGGGAGAACACTTACCTTTTTCATTCCCATTTGCATAATTTGGAGGCTTGTTTTTATCAATGCTGTTAAAGCTCTGACTTCTCCTATTTAAATTGGAGGCTCCCTGGACCTTGCTGCTGTTGCCTGCAGCTGGCACCCTAGAGGGACCTGGAAGCCTGAAATAGTACAAGAAAAATTACATCATTATTGTACATTACAAAAAGAGAAGAGGAGGTTCTGGGTAGGGAAGGGTTAATGGGAAAATCATAATTTATGGAGTTCAGCAAAAATTGTTGGTTTAAGTGACAAATTGCTAAATACAACATTTGAGAATCACCAGAAAAGTCTTGTTTCATATGATGTAATCTGCCTCCAAGGTATATTAAAAATGTAGGACAATTAGAAATAAAGTAATTCTAACTAAAAACTCATGCTTATCACATGCGTGATGAATACAACTTTGCTTAAAAGGGCTGTAACAATTATATGAAAAGCAAGGGAAATAATAATATTATGTTCTCAGGATATTAAGCAGCTGCCTGCAATTATTGTTAAGATTTTTCAATGTATGGGACATTTGTTTTTATCTTAGGTGGCGGTATTTTAAATGAACTTGTATGTTAATAACAAGAAGAATAAAGTTACATAATAAACTGCACAGAGCAAACACTTACTGAATATCTGAGCTAGTTAATTACTCTAAAACATGGTGTGGAAACCAGGGTCATGAGTTTGTTCATATTGGACCCACCTGTCTCACATAAAAACTTTCACTTGCTTGCCAAAAGTAAAGACCTGGACTTTACTTGGTTACCCCACAAGTGTGGCTAATAATTACACAGGCCATGTGACAAAAAAGATGCAAGTCTCATAAAAAAAAAATCTGTTAGTAGAATGACAATTCAAAATACATGCATAGGGATAGTTGCTTCAGCTCTTCTTATATGAAGGACAAGACATGAGGAAATAATGTAGACTATCTTAAAATTAGGGAAAGCTTGACAGGAGTTAACGTACTTAAGTTGTTTTACTTGAACTATAATTAAAAGCCAGTTTGGATCATTTATTTCACTGTTTAAACAGTTCCCATATTAAAATTTCAAGTATTCAGTTATTTCAAGGATGGTGCCTAAAATATGCAATTACAATATTTTATTTAGTGTATATTGCATATTTATAATAAACAATCCACATAAAACTAGAAATTAAGAACGGGCATTGGTATTCTAGACACGTTTTGAAACATGACGCTGAGCACTGCCAGCGTCTTTGCTAGTTTTTGCTGCCACCATGAGAATGTCACTGTGTACTGCTCTAAAAACTCTATTTTAAGAGAAAAATAAGAAAAATAATCTAGAACTTATAAAGGTAGCAATTTATTTTTTTTAACTGTTATCCTTTAGAAAAGGTTTAAAGTAAAAGAATGTTTATATCTGTTATACTGGTACCCAACATATTACAAATTCACAATCATGTGCTACCATATTCAAAATTTAACTCACCTTATTACACTACCTGACATACTATCTCCACAGATCATTAGGAAATCAAACTCTTAAATGTATACTATAAATGTTTTAAAATAGTAACAGGTATAGCAAAAAGGAAGTACATCAGGAAAACACACACACCAGCCTGAAAACAGAAATGCTGATATCTTGGAATAGTTAATAGCTTCAAAATGTTGACTGTATTTTGGAGTTTAAATACATATGGCTGTTAATAGTTCCTTCAGCTATTTTGCTAATTAGAGGTTGTGTCATAATAAGATTAGAATCTTTTCCAAATGACTCCAGCATTTAACTTCTGCTCAAATGGATCTGCAGGATGTGTAAGTCTAGCACAATAACCACAGACACCAGGAATTTTGGAGACCAGGGATTGCACTATGTAGAAAGAACTCAATTAATTAATTTGGCTGAATGTCCCAATCACAATAAAAATGAGAACTAGTCCTGTAGACTCAGCCACAGACTTAGAAAGTTCAGTCCAAACTCACATTTATAAACAGATTTTGTTACAAAATTTGCCCTGATTGCAATGAAACTTGATGTGTTTCTAGAAAGCAATTAAATTGCATTTTAATCTTGACTGTGACCCATGGAGCCAAGTGATCTTTAGTTCTCAGAAGAACAAATTAAAACAAATTAAAAAATCCATTTGCTCTTCTCATTACCCTAATTTGACAGTCAGCCAGAGCTCCAGATCATTCATCAAAGTAATAAAAAGAGAAATGAGAATGAAGCAAAAAAAAAAAAAAAAGAGAGAGATGTTCTATTAAATTGAAAAGTACTTAAAATACATTTTACATTCATAAATCTTAGAAGTAGTAATAAAGAATGCTTACTGAACATGGTAGGTCTCTGTTCTTTCCATATCCTAACATATCTCATTTCTTCTGATTTTTCATTAAATACCCTCTCAATTTGCCTATTCAGAATCCATTTAATTACTATGGAAATGAGCATAAGTTAGAAAACCAAGGCAAGGGGAAAATATTTCATGTCAAGGCACCATCAGAGGTCCTTGTGGTCAAACACTGCATAATATGACTCATGATTGAGTAGTGACTGGTTAATCACCAGTGAGACACTCTCCCAGTGAGTGAGGTGGCACAAATAACTACATCTTACTCAGGGGGCAAAACACATTTGCTGTGGCCTCACTTAGCTGTGCCATCATTAACATTAAAAAAAGATCAACTGTCACACATTTTATATACTATTGATTTTCCAAAAAGTATGTAATGCACTGTCATTTATTATACTACACTGACTTTAAAATACGCATTTCATAAAGAAGAAAAAATTTAAAGTGCTAAAGATAAAAGAATGACCCAGGCTGACCTGGTGCTAACTGCCCTCCAAAAATCTTCCAATGTGTCTCAGTGCTGCTTCACAATGTGCAATTATCAATGCAAGGCCATTTCAAAAAGCAATCATAATCTTGTTTTACTTCCAGAAAGAAGTTTTACTTCTAGAAAGAAGAGGGTCTTCAAAGTAATTTTTTCCTTGATTTTCTCTAAGCCTAGAACCTAGATTTTAGCCCAGTCATAGCACTATGTATAACAAAACTAAGTTAGAGGAACTCAAGATCCATTTCATAATTTGACACAACAAGCTCATCCTCAAGAAGTCATGTGGACATCTACTTGGAAAAATTCAGTACTCTAACCTTTTCATCCAGAAGTATGTCATTTTTGGAAAAAAATTTAGAATGATAGGACAAAATATCACTGGGCATTTACTTTATTATCACTAATAAGCAATAAATTAGAGATATTAACTGACCTAGTAGGCTTTTTTTGACTGGTTGCAATTCCACTGTGATTAGACTGAGTTGCATATCTGGCTGCCAGACTGTATGAGGAGAAACAGAGAAATTGAATTAAAGAGATTCCTTGAACATGGAAAGAAAGTACAAACTTACAAGAAAACTATGAGTTAATGAAATGCAATTGGAACATGTATAAACATGCATAAAGAATAAATTAGAAAATTATGATAATGTAACATATACACCATGATCTTTGATTATGAACATATTATTAAATAATTAATGCTGTGTACCCCCTTAGTAAGTGTGTTGTCAATGACTGTAAAATAATGGCTATGTGACAATATTAGTGCCTTCTTAAGTAGTAATATTCCATCTTATAAAGAATTCAACCTTTGTAAATGGCGGTGAAAACTTCAGGAAAGCTAAAATTTGACTTATACCATAGCAAGATCTCTTTCTCAAAAAAAGATTCAAATGACAAAAAGTATGAAATGTGAGTCATTATTTTATGACCTCTAATTAGAAAATTTTAACCTAAATACTATTTTGAATACCAAAAGTTAAAATATCTGGTTTCTGTCTAATAAGTTATTGCTGATCTCTAGCCCTGGATACAGCATTTAAAGGAAGTGATTAATAAAAGATACCTTTCCGGAGAAAGAGCCATGCAAAAATTGAGATTAAAATGGAGTCAAACTCTTCAAAAACAGACTGAACAACTGTTGAGGACAATTTCTGGGAATTCTTAAATTATAATTCTTAATGATTTTTTAAATCACAATCTTTGGCCAAATATATACCAAAGAGCATCATGGAAACCGAGTTTTGAAGAGCAGTGATACTTTATAAACAAAATCAACATCTGTGCTTCAGTTTGAACTGATTTCTGAATTACCTAATGGCTCTGAAACTAGAGTTCTGAGGACATAGTAAGACTCAGTGGACCCAAACATTTCCACCTGCGCTGTGATGGTCATGGGTTGACATGTGAGTAGAGAATCACCGTGTTGGTGAACTGTGATGCCTCTACATGAAGCCAGTTGCACATGCACCGTTTTCAAGGCCTTCAAGGAGATAGGAACAACATGGGGGTGTTGGAATCAGGGTAGAAGGGTTGTGTGGAGCCCTGCTCTTCAGCCAACTGCTTTGCTGCCAAGCAGAGGGCATTTAATCAAAATGGTGATTAATGGTGTCCTTAAAATGGTGACACGTTTCCTAAGTAAACTCTAACTCCACAGAGGCAGGCGGTGTGGGAGCATGCAGGTCCTTAGAATTGCTTGGCTAGAGAGGAATAAATACATCTTCATACTGAGATAGCTTTTCAGGGCACTTGTTTTCAAGAGGATACATGATATATTCTTATTTGCAGAGAGTACATTCTGTATTCCAATGGCACCGGCCACAAAGACAACTGGCCACAATGGCCAAACTACACCTCGACTACCACAACGTCAGAGGACAGCTTAAACACAAAAACAAAATGTTCTAGTGGGATGGGACATTCACTCAAAAGTTAAATGTTAAAGCACCTGCAGTGAAAAAACAATCTTCTGTGGATGTGTCAACTGAGAAAAAGAGAACTACCTAAAGGTTTACCATGATGTCTTCTATCCTGTACCTTCCAAATTAAAGACAAATATTAGCAGGAGAGATGCCCATTAAAAAAAAAATGCACATTCCCTAAGGGAGTTGAGGCCACCTCATTGATACCTTCCTCAATGATTTATAAAGTATCATAATTTCTACTATGGAAGTGGAAACCAACAGCAAAATCTAGAGAAGTTAATTGACTTGGCCAAAATCAATTTGATTTTATTGCCCATGCGTGTTTTCTCATTATCAGAGAATATAGGGTTTCTTAGGTGGCTTAAAAGTAACAAATCCACCTGCCAAAGAAGGAAACACGGGAGATGCAGGTTTGGTCCATGGGTCAGGAAGATCCCATGGAGGAAGAAATGGCAACCCGTTTCCGTATTTTCACCTGGGAAATCCCATGGATAGAGGAGCTGGTGGGTTATAATCCATTGGGCCACAAAGAGTTGGACATGACTGAGCACATGCACATCAGAGAATACTCTACAAGTTGCCTATATTTTTGTACTGAGCCACCCTACTTCCATTCTTTAAAACTTGGTTTCTGCTCTATTCTCTTCTTGCAATTGTGAAACTGTTATTTGAAGAACACAAGAGTCTGATTCAGTTCTTAACATATTCTAATATCTTTGAATTTGACCATATTGTTCCTTCTGCCTTTCTGACTCTCTTTCATAGACTGTCCTACTAGATAAACTCAATTGATCTTCCCACCATCATTCTTGATCATTTTCTCTTTCCTTCACTTCTTCCATTATCCACCTCTTAAAGACATGCTTTTTCATATGCTATCTTTCCTCAAGCACTTGTATGCATTCTTTCATTTGAGTCTTACATAAGATTTCAGGTAAAATAAACCAGAAAGTGAAAGTGTTAGTCACTCAGTCATGTCCAACTCTTTGCAACCCCATGGAATGGCACCTCAGTCCATGGAATTCTCCAGGCACGAATACTGGAGTGGGTAGCCATACTCTTGGGCTTTCCTGGTGGCTCAGTGGTAAAGACTCTGCCTACAATGCAGGAGACCCAGGTTCTATCCCTGGGTCGGGAAGACCCCCTGGAGTAGGGCATGGCGATCCACTCTAGTACTCTTGCCTAGAGAATCCCATGGACAGAGGAGCCTGGCAGGCAACAGGGTCGCACAGAGTCAGACATGACTGAAACAGCTAAGCAGCAGCAACCATACCCTTATTCAGGGGATCTTCACCACCCGGGGATTAAACCCTGCTTCCTGCTGGTGTTAATTAATAATTGAAGGCTGGGATTAATATCTGCACCATATTGCCAGTGATCAACATCAAATGAATAAAAGACACCCATTTCCATGACCTTCAAAATCAACTACCACATCAAACTCACCATTTTCTTTTTTAATTCCCAAGTTCTAATCAGATCCTATCTTTCATTTCATGATTTCTGTTCACAAGATCACCATTTTATTTAACCCTCTGGACTTGAAGCCTCAGGAGTCAACTCTTCCCTTTTTTTCTTCCTTTTAATTATTGTAGATGTACAATCAGTATCCTGCCATGCTGATTCGACCTCTACAAATTTATTTGTATCTATGTTCTCCTTCAATTTTCATGTCTCCTATGCTAACGCAAGCCTCAACACTTCCCACAGCGACTCTAGTTCCCTTCATTTTTCTTGATTATTTTTTAACCTGGCTCTGACTCCCTGTGCAGCAGAAACATATTTTTTCTCACAATGCTTGTAATACCATTTCCCTAGTTTCAGATTTACAAACTGGCTAGTAACAAAGTAGGTGAGTGGACACAGTCAAAACAATTTATTAATGAAACAGACACAAGGGACATGTAGACACAGCTCTGAGGCAAGTGAGGGGAGGTAAAAGAGTTAGAGCATCAGTCAACTAAGGATTTGCAGACATCTGGATGGAAGATTGTGTCTTCTTTTCCAGAAATGTTATCAAAGGAAACTCCTTCTAGTTAATAATTTGGATGGCAAAAGGTATCAGAAACAAAAGAAAAACAAAAAAATACTTAGAACTCACTGTGAGTCCTATACTAAAGAAGCATCTGCTCATCTATATAATAAAGTAGAATATCAAGGGAATGCTTTTTATTTCCTCTAACATGGAAGGGAAGAGGTGGAGTTTCTAGACAGCCAATTAAACAAAGGATGAAATTCATCTGGTATTCAAAACACAGAAGGATCCCAACTGCCAGAACTATCTAAAACAGCTTCAGCACAAATCTCCACACGGAATTGCAATATCCATATATTTATAAAGAAAGAATGCTTCTCAAAGTAAACAGATCCTGAATTTTGATTACCTATTTTTATTAACCACCAGAGTCTCACTACTCAAAGTGTTGTCCACAGAGGAGCAGAACTGGCATGATTTGACCTGCTTTATTGACTACGCCAAAGCCTTCGACTGTGTGGGTCACAACAAACTGTGGAAAATTCTGAAAGAGATGGGAATACCAGACTACCTGACCTGCCTCTTGAGAAACCTGTATGCAGGTCAGGAAGCAACAGTTAGAACTGGACATGGAACAACAGACTGGTTCCAAATAGGAAAAGGAGAACATCAAGGCTGTATATTGTCACCCTGCTTATTTAACTTATATGCAGAGTACATCATGAGAAACGCTGGGCTGGAGGAAGCACAAGCTGGAATCAAGATTGCCGGGAGAAATGTCAATAACCTCAGATATGCAGATGACACCACCCTTATGGCAGAAAGTGAAGAGGAACTAAAAAGCCTCTTGATGGAAGTGAAAGAGGAGAGTGAAAAAGCTGGCTTAAAGCTCAACATTTAGAAAACGAAGATCATGGCATCTGGTCCCATCACCTCATGGGAAACAGATGGGGAAACAGTGGAAACAGTGTCAGACTTTATTTTTTTGGGTTCCAAAATCACTGCAGATGGTGACTGCAGCCATGAAATTAAAAGAGGCTTACTCCTTGGAAGGAAAGTTATGACCAACCTAGATAGCATACTAAAAAGCAGAGACATTACTTTGCCAACAAATGTCCATCTAGTCAAGGCTATGGTTTTTCCAGTGGTCATGTATGGATGTGAGAGTTGGACTGTGAAGAAAGCTGAGGGCTGAAGAATTGATGCTTTTGAACTGTGGTATTGGAGAAGATGCTTGAGAGTCCCTTGGACTGCAAGGAGATCCAACCAGTCCATCCTAAAGGAGATCAGTCCTGGGTGTTCATTAGAAGGACTGATGCTGAAGCTGAAACTCCAGTACTTTGGCCACCTCATGCGAAAAGTTGACTCATTGGAAAAGACCCTGATGCTGGGAGGGATTGAGGGCAGGAGGAGAAGGGGATGACAGAGGATGAGATGACTGGATGGCATCACCGACTCGATGGACATGAGTTTGAGTAAGGGAGTTGGTGATGGACAGGGAGGCCTGGGGTGCTGCAGTTCATGGGGTCACAAAGAGTCAGACACGACTAAGCGACTGAACTGAGAGGCTTCCTTGGTGGTTCATCTGGTAATCTGCCTGCAATGCAGGATACCTGGGTTCAATCCCAAGTTGGGAAGATCCCCTGGAGAAGGGAATGGCAGACTCCAGTATTCTGGTCTGGAGAATTCCATAGACTGTATAGTCCATGGAGTCACAAAGAGTCGGATGGACCTTGTTAGAAATACTGGTCTGTTCCCAAACCTACTGACTCTGAATCTTCATTTTAACAGGATTCCTATACATAATTGGACTTTCCAGGTGGCACCAGTGGTAAGGAACCTGCCTGAATGCAGGTTCATCAATGCAGAAGACAGAGCCTGTAGCCTACCTCAGTCCATGGGAGATGGGTTCAATCCCTGGGTCAGGAAGATCCCCTGGA